>NC_059435.1:72600615-72625615 GCF_021028975.2 Sphaerodactylus townsendi | reverse complement strand
TTTTATGGCATCTCACAAAGGTAGATTGCAGACACATGGTTACCACTTCTTCCAACTCATGTTCAGAGCATCCAAAAACTTCTTCGCAGAGGCAGGAGGGAAGACAGACACCTCTCATTCCTCTCATACCTGTGGAATGTTTTATGTTCAGCCTTTGCAGGAGCATAACAAAACTCTCACTGTAGTTTTCTTGTGGGAGGGGGATCAGTAACATCTGCTCTATGAAACTATCCCGATTTCTGTGGGAAAACGGAAGTTGGGTGCTGTGTTTTAATGGTTTTCCTTCTTTATCTAAGTATGCAGACCCAGTGGCAGACCTGTTGGATCGCTGGGGAGTGTTCAGGGCCCGGCTCTTCCGAGAATCCTGCGTTTTCCACCGAGGGAATTACGTGAAGGATCTCAGCCGCCTGGGGCGAGAGTTGAGCAAAGTCATCATTGTCGACAACTCCCCTGCATCTTACATCTTCCATCCTGAAAATGCAGTGAGTAGCTGCAGCTGCAGGACGCAGAGCAGTGCCGCTTTCCCCGGGATTGTGTACTTCGGTGCTTGCTGTCTTGTGAAAATGCTCGTACCAGTCAGTGGGAGGTGCAGCGTATTAATATCCGCATTGAGAGGTGGTCGGTAATGCTCAGAGGCAAACGTGTCTTTCTCTGCGGTGTCAGCATTTAAAAAGGCAACGGTGATGAACAGGTTTGCTCTGGATTTTCAGTGCTGACCGGGAAATACAGTGTTTGTGCGGCAAAAGAGCTTCCCCGTCTGACTTTGCACAGTCTAAGGGTCTTGTCTAAACTGCCACAAACTTTGTGGACGATAATGTTGTGCTAACTGAGAACAGGTGAAATGAGACACTGACTCTGTGAAAAGCCCTGCGGGAAACCTTTTGGACTGACCAGCGTCATGTTTTAAATCAGTCAGTACTGATGAAGATTTTTATGCTGGGTATGCACTGACGCCTGGAATCCGTCACCCTTTTATGTGCACACAATTCCCCAAACCATGCAAATATTTGAACAATAAATCATTGCTGTTAAAACAGAGCCTTCCACTTGGAGTTAACCACATCCTATTAACTATACCTAACCCAGAACTGCGATCCATGTGATTTGGTGGTGAATTAAAACAAGAGATGTTTGCAGAGTTTGGAAGTCTGTGGAGAGAGAAAGAAGCCTGTGTTGTCCCCATTGCAGGAGACATCCTGCTTGCAATGATATGGTCTGCTGTCTTTTTCCCACCTGTCGTTCCAGCGTGGCACAGTGGTTAAGAGCAGATGCACTCTAATCTGGAGAACCGGGTTTGATTCTCCGCTCTGCTACTTGAGCTGTGGAGGCTTATCTGGTGAGTTAGATTAGTTTGTGCACTCCAACGCGTGCCAGCTGGGTGACCTTGGGTTAGTCACAGTTCTTTCAGCCCCACCTACCTCACAGCTCTCTCAGCCCCACCTACCTCACAGGGTGTTTGTTGTGAGGGGGGAAGGAAAAGGAGATTGTAAGCCCCTTTGAGTCTCCTTACAGAAGATAAAAGGGGGGATATAAATCCAACTCTTCTTCTTCTTCTTCTTCTTCTTCTTCTTCTTCTTCTTCTTCTACTACTACTACTACTATTATTATTATTATTATTATTATTATTATTATTATTATTATTATTATTATTATTATTATTATTATTATTATTATTATTATTATTATTATTATTATTATTAATCTTCCAAAGCTTTGGCAAAGGTTCTAGAGCTTCGTCCTAATGGACTGTTATTCAAATTGAGGAGAGGAGGGGTGAAAGGGACGCATCCAAGATCTTAGGCCCAGTATCCTATTTCTTGCTTTCTCCAGCAACCTGAGTGCTAAAAGCCAGACCTCAAATTTCTAATTATCTGTGATATGGAATTGTTTTGCATGTGCCCCAATAAAATATCCTTAAAGCATACAAGTACGACAATTAAGGTGGATGAACAACATTTATTTCTTGCGTTTATAGGTATTCAGTTTTTCAAAGCAGGCCATCCTTAACAGTTAGATATTATTTTTTGCTTGAATGGAAGCTGAATTTTCAGAATTTGGTAGAAACTGCTGAAATTATGGAGCATCTGGTCTATCTTATGCAATACACCAACTGTTCCACAGAACTATAGAGAGGCATCGCAAATGGTTAGTTCTTAAACCAGTGAAATCTCATTGAAGGGCAAGGAAAGGAGGAAGCGGTACAAACATTGTAAGGCTATTGAACTGAGGATATCATTCTTTGGCCACATTATGAGAAGACAGGAGTAGCTGGAGAAGACAAGAATGCTGGGAAAAGTTGAAGGCAGCAGGAACAGAGGAAGACCCACCATGAGAGGGTTTGACTCCATCCCTGCCTCTATATTCCTGCTGGGTGACCTCGGGCTAGTCGCAGTTTACTGGAACTCTCTCAGCCAGCGTGGTGTAGTGGTTAAGAGCAGGTAGATTCTAATCTGGAGAACCAGGTTTGATTCCCCACTCCTCCACCTAAGTGGCAGAGGCTTATCTGGTGAAACAGGTGTGTTTCTGCACTCCTACATTCCTGCTGGATGACCTTGGGCCAGTCACAGTTCTTCAGATCTCTCTCAGCCCCACCTACCTCACAAGGGGTCTGTTGTGGGGAGAGGACGGGAAAAGGAGTTTGTCATCTCCTTTGAGTCTCCTTATAGGAGAGAAGGGCAGGATATAAATCCAGAGTCTTTGTCTTCTTCAATCATGGCTCTCAGTTTGCAAGACCTGAGCAAGGCTGTTAACAATAGGACGTTTGGGAGGTCATTAATTCATAGAATCGCCATAAATCAGAAGTGAGAGCACTTAACACATACACATAAGACATTGACCCGTTCCGCACAAGTCACCTGAAATGTTTGCAAAACATTTTCAACCCCACCCCCCCCTCCCCATTTGTTCGCTGTCACCCCCTCGAAATGTTTCATGGCTGCTATGAGGGGTTTTTCCTCTCTTTTTTGGCTATTTGTAGAATCGATGCTTCGAAGACTCGATGTGTGGATCCTTGATTGTGTAATTGATGCTTCGAAGGTTTAACCAAATTTCTTTAAAAACAAACACACACAGACTGGGCAAAAGTAAAGAGGCTACAGAGAACGGAGTGCGCTCAGACACAGGATAAAATGGCACCAATGGGAAGTTCAGGGACGACACAGAGACATGAAAAACGCAATGGGAAAGATAAAACCTGTTAAATATAGAGTCAAATCAAATCCAAATCCAAAACCTTTATTAGGCATAAAACCAGTGTGTGTCAAGAATTTCAAATACAATAAGGAGATCATTATTGCGCAACTTGCAGTACACAGAGTAAAAATATAGCAACAGCTTCAGAGATTTCAACATTAGAGTTATTTAGAAGCTTAGCCATTTTTATTTTATCAGAAAGGAGCATAAACCCTGTTGGTAGTACAGTTCTCAAATCAGTTCTGATGTTGTATTTTGAACAATGAAGCAGAATGTGAGAAAGTGTATCAGTTGTATCATTGTGGAAGGGGTTTCACAATAAATGTTTCCAGACTGGAAATAAAAACATTTTCGGAATGTAACCGGGGGGGGGGGGGGGGGCAGTGTGGAACTCTCCAGAAGAAATGTTTTATTTCTTGCCTCAAAACATTTTAAAAGGTTGATGGAGAAAGGGCCATTGTTTTTGTTGAGTGTGAATTAACGTGCCCAACGGTGGACCATTTCTCACCAACTGAAGCACCAAAGGCAAGATCCATCACAGCAACCAGGCGCGGACAGAGTCTTCCAAATAAAAACATTCCCTGTCATAAAGGCATTTCCTCTTTTCCCTTTTTGTTCCAGGTGCCTGTGCAATCCTGGTTCGACGACATGACTGACACGGAATTGTTAGACCTTATTCCCTTCTTTGAAGGACTAAGCAAAGAGGAGGAAGTCTACACTATGCTTCATAAACTTTGCAACAGGTAGCCGATTTGACCGGACTCGTGGCTCCGCTGTGGCCGCCCAGGGCACGCAGTCTCGCGCCGCTTCGAGGAGGCTGCTCCCGCCGAGAGTCGTGCTACTCCCGATCTTCCTCTTACATGCTGTACGTGAAGGACAATCATGGGTTGACTCTACTCCATCTGGGGAATACTGACGCCGTAAGGTGATAGAACTACTTTTTATAAAAAAAAAAAAAAGAAGCTATTTTGAATGGGACAGTTTTAATGAATTTCATAAACGGACACGTTTTACAGGATCAGCTTTTTTTCTTAAAACATGCCAAAAAAAATTAAAGTTTGATGTTATTTCAGCAGCTCGACTTAACCCCTTTCCTACTCACCCCGCCCTGCTATGCAGACCACTTTGACCCCTGACCCCCGCCCCTGCTTGTGGAGCAGTTGACCTGACTCTGGACTTACTTTCTTCCATAATGAAGTGCCTTTTTGAATGTTGTTTTAAGATTTTAAAAGAAAACAAAAATCATTTTTGTATAAGGCATATTTCCAGACATCTTTTAGTCTTGTATTGTTTAAATGCTTTAAGAAGACAAAGAAGAGCAAAGTTGGAAATGTTTTTATAGAGCGCTGTAATATATGGAAATGAGGAAAAGGTTGACATAGGTGGTGGGTTTTCATCCTGTCTCCCTGATGATAGTTGAGTTTGTATTAGCTACACATCTGTCATGCTGGAACGTTCCTGATTGTATAAGGAGGAAATCATCTGGGCCAGGGGTCTGCAATCTGCAGCTCTCCAGATGTTCATGGACTACAAATCCCATCAGCCCCTGCCCATGCTGGCATGGGCTGATGGGAGTTGTAGTCCATGAACATCTGGAGAGCCGCAGGTTGCAGACTCCTGATTCTGGGCTGTATACAGGTTGGTGGTACCACTGTTCGGCAAATTGAGGTTATGTTTTGCACATGGGTGTAGACATGTTTTGACTGAACATGGAGAAATTGAATGGGTGCACACAGTGGCAGTAAGTTTCTCCGCGCTTTCCCAGTGGGGGAATTACGTCTTTACTAACGCACAACTCCGGGTATATTTTTGACGTGGCTGGTGATGAAATAAGAGATTGAAAAAAAAAATGGGTTTGTTTATCATTCATTAATCCCTTCCTTTCGAAAAGAGGAGTATCCAGATATTCAAGACACGTGTTGAGCTTTTAGAAGTTTGAGCCCCGCTGAACGGAGTGTAGGAAATCACTCGAGATGTGAAATTTTGAAGCCCCGAGAAAACAAAAAATTGGGGGAAATTGGAAATACATATATATGCGGTACCTGTCAAATTCGGATTTTGCTTTTCTAAATGAGCACGCTAGCACGGGGAAGTGTATTACGGTAATCTCATGAAATTTCAAACCCTTTGTTTTATTTAATATTAATTGCAAATGTATCCCGCAGCTGGAAAATGGAGCGGCAAACCCAAAGTACTGCAAGGTGAAAAATTGAAATAGTCAACATTACAATAAAGGAAAATTTTATAATCAAGGGTAGGCCTTGGCGTTATGCTGAAACCGAAGAAACTCTTTATGGAGAGATCCCACGATCAATCTGTACTGTAATTAAGAATTGATTTTGCTGTTGCTTATTGCTAATGCGCACACGCTGCAATCCGATACACCATTTGGAGTGTACTCCAGTCCTAGGAGTAAACACCTGGTGCTACACGACCCTCGTTTCTTGCGGGGGCGGGGGGACACATTTTGAAGAAGAGGGCGTCCTCCCCTCTCAGCCATTGCAGATCTCTTAAAGAGCAAGAGACTTGGAATGAGTGAGCTCTGTAGCATTTCCTGCCCCACCCCCACCCCCCAAGCCTTCTTAAGTCACTATGGCTTTGGGGCTGGCAGCCATAGTTGTATTTAATGTGAGATCCCTTCAAAGCCCATGCTCAGGCAGAAAGGTGACATGGCCAATGGGACTTGCTTCAGAGTAAGCGTTCCTAGGAGTGGGCCGCAAGTCTCGTATCTGCAGAGAACGAAGGGCTCTGAGGCAGCCGAGCAGCTAGAGCAGGAGTCTGCAACCTGTGGCTCTTCACTCTGATCCGGTGAATCTCCAGGGGCTGATGGGATTTGTAGTCCATGAACATCTGGAGAGCCGCAGGTCGCAGACCCCTGAGCTAGAGGAGCTGGTGCCACACCAAGGTCGTCCCCTGTATTATCCCAAGCGGTGTGCTTGGTGGACTCTTCGTCTTCACCAAACAAACGCTGTGTATTCTGCAGCCTTCGAATGTTCTTTGCCATCATTAAGTCCAGAGGGATTGCTCACTGCTTCAGCACCTTTTGAACCTTGGCTTGGAAAGGTTTGCAGCAGGTGGAGTTTAACAGTGTTTTAAAATGCCATCTCCTTTCTCCTGTCCCTCCTCCTGTTCTGCAAGAAAATATTGCTTTAAAAATCTTTTCCATTTTTTCTCAGATTTCAGGTTTTGCTGGGTTGGGGTCTTTTTGCTCCTTGTCCCTGCTTCGAGCCTTCACATCTCTGTCTCCTACGACTCCTGTTCGGATTGACGGTTTCCCTTTTGTCGTGCTCTGTCTTTCCCGTCCTGTTAACCTGCTGCTATCAAAGGTTCGCCAAATGGAGATGAACCTAGACTGTTACCCCTGTTCTTCGCCGTAGTGCCTGTGCTACTGAAACTTGCTGAAGCCACAAAACACGGGCAGTGGATGAATGACTAGTTACGGCGTCAGCTAGCTCAATCAAATATGACTTGCAAAATTTTCCTCCTCCCAAATTTGGGTTGCGTACCCTAAAATCTCAGTATTTTTGTGGCTTCAGGTGTCCCCCCCAATGTTGTTATAACAGGAATGATGGTTGAAAATTTCTTGTTGATAACCATTTCAAGGCCGCCAAGATGTACAATTCAGTCACTTCTTATCTGATTAACTTCGGAATCATGGGAAAGGTCGTTTTCTGTGTCTGTTTACTTGCTCTCAGGATCAAAGAGCTTGCTCCAAGGTTCCTTAATGGGCCGTGGCTGCTTGGATGCTGCCTCTCACCCGAGTTCTTTCAGGAGTAAAGGATACCAGTGCTGACTTTGACAACTGATGATGTCAAAGACATACCTCTCGACTTCGTGTCCTAAGGGGGTATGGAAAAAGAGGCACACTTGGCAGCACAGCCCCCTTTAAAACGGGACCCTCTTTTCTCTCTTCTCTCCCCTTCCCTTCCCTTCTGGTTGATTTGCTCCCACTGAAATCTGTAGTTGCTCAAATTTAGCCATATCGGACAGGGACTGTCCAAAAAACATTTGGTGCTGAAACCCCCAAAAAACCGTCTATTGTCGAAACGGCTTCTTGTCACCGCTTGCCTTTTTTCCTGGATGCAGCCAGTAGGAGGTGCGAGAAGCCAAAATGAATTTATCGTCCTCAGCTAAAAAAAAAAAATCTGAAAAGCAGCTTTTGCCCCCATCTGTTCGTTGGAAAGGCAGGCTGGTCACCCTGGTGCAGAATCACTCGCCACCCGGTTTCAGTCAGTGTTTGCAAAGCTCTTGCAGAAAGGGGTACTGTGTAACCAGAACCGTCCAATTTGTCCCCGGATGATAACCCATCTCTAACCTGTCACCACCAGACGTTACTTTTAAAGCATATGTTTTCTTTGCTAGAGATCTGCCAACATGGAGGATAATAATAAGTGCAGTGGCGTACCCCCCACAGGGACAAGTGGGGTCAAATGACCCCCGGCGCAATGGTGTGCCCCTCCCACAAAATCGTCCCCACCCCCTTCTCCCCCACGCTGACCCAGCTCAGAAGAGTTGGGTCGGCAGGGGGGAGTCGCCAAAAGACAGAGCCAGCCTGCTGCCTGTCCGAGCCACCTTCTTCCCGCCCCAGGCCTTCGGGGGCGGGGCTCAGGGGCGCTGCCAGCCTGATGCCACTGCAGTGCCTGTCCAAGCCGCCCCAAGCAGGTGAGAGCAGCAGTGGCGTAGGAGGTTAAGAGCTCATGTATCTAATCTGGAGGAACCGGGTTTGATTCCCAGCTCTGCCGCCTGAACTGTGGAGGCTTCTCTGGGGAATTCAGATTAGCCTGTACACTCCCACACACGCCAGCTAGGTGACCTTGGGCTAGTCACAGCTTCTCGGAGCTCTCTCAGCCCCACCCACCTCACAGGGTGTTTGTTGTGAGGGGGGAAGGGCAAGGAGATTGTCAGCCCCTTTGAGTCTCCTGCAGGAGAGAAAGGGGGGATATAAATCCAAACTCCTCCTCCTCCTCCTCTTCTCCTTCTCCTTCTCCTTCTCCTCCTCCTCCTCCTCCTCCTCCTCCTCCTCCTCCTCCTCCTCCTTCTTCTTCTTCTTGTCCCCGAGCATCATTTTCTCCCAATACGCCTATGAATAAGTGTAGTATATTTTCTTTTTTTAAAAAAAAATAATTAAGTATGGATTCTGGTTAGTCCGTTAGGCTTATACCTTCAGTCAAAGTATTGTTTAAGTTTCCTGTTTCAATTTAGAATAGCAAAACAAACGGACTGCCAAAAACATGATCTCTGAGCAGTGTTTTTTCTGCTGTGTTTTTGGCCTTCTGAGCCTCAAAAACAGTCTTGCAGGGAAAAGTATTCAGGTTGTCGCTAGGGCTCATCTGATGGGAATGGTTGGAATTAAAGGAAACGGCAGGTGGTTCTGTTTGCTCTTACGAAATTTCCCATCTTCCAACTACCTGTTGGCATTGGCTGGCCTTTCTTGAATGCGACGTGACCTTCAGTTTTAAGTGACTGGTTATACATAATGCCAACCCTTTTCATTAGATGTTCACCTTTTATATTAAAATAAAATCAGCGATATTATCTCTAACCAACTGCCTTAAATGTCTGTGAACGAATGTTTAATATTAAAAGTGTCTTGTAACGTTTCAGAATCGGCATCCTATGGACAACTGAACTTCAGGTGTTCCCCTCCCTCCCTCCCCCCCCCCAAAAAAAATTCTAATTGAACTAAACTCTGTGCTTTTGAAATCTGCTCAGCTCTTGAAAAATATTACTGGACACCGATCTTCAATGCCGGGAAACTGGGAATGTATGACTGGTAAACAGCTCGGATCCTTTTCATATTTGTGTGACTTCTTGAATGGATGTGTTTAAACATCTATGAAAGGAATTTGGTTGCTTCATGTGTCATAACATTGCCTGATGAGCTATTTTTGGACTTATCCTATAAAGCGGAACTTCGTGGTCTTCTCTGGTGTGAAGGATGGGGTCTGTCCTGTGCAGCTGACCCTTTTTGGCCCAGTCTGTTTGCGCCCTATATTTTGGATCTAGCCAAAAGGTTGGTGCTCCCTTCTTGGAAGGGGGGTTGCCCCTGCAGCAGTGGCGTAGGAGATTAAGAGCTCATGTATCTAATCTGGAGGAACCGGGTTTGATTCCCAGCTCTGCCGCCTGAGCTGTGGAGGCTTATCTGGGGAATTCAGATTAGCCTGTACACTCCCACACACGCCAGCTGGGTGACCTTGGACTAGTCACAGCTTCTCGGAGCTCTCTCAGCCCCACCTACCTCACAGGGTGTTTGTTGTGAGGGGGGAAGGGCAAGGAGCTTGTCAGCCCCTTTGAGTCTCCTGCAGGAGAGAAAGGGGGGATATAAATCCAAACTCTTCTTCTTCTTAGAAGAAGAAGCACCATTGACTAGTCAAGGTATTCCACCATATCAGTGGTTAACATTTGGGGTTTTAGAATTCAGACATGTTAATATGTTGTCCGCCCTGACATTCCAGTGTTCACATCTTCCCTAGTGCTGAAGTATGTTTCAAAGGTCAGTGAGGATATCTCTCTAATAGCTATGTTGCATGTGCTTTTTAGGGTCACCAACATTCCAGGTAGTGGTTGGAGATCTCTTGGAACTATGCCTGGTCTCTGGCCAGCAGAGATCATTTCCCTGGAGAAAGTGGCTCCTTTGGAAGTTGGTCTCTGTGGAATCATACCCTGCCAAAGCCTCCCTCCTCCCCACTTCCTGCCCCTCCCCCCTCAGGCTCCGTCCTCCAAATCTGCGGGAATTTCCCAGCCAGAGCTAGCAACCCTCATGCTTTTGCTGATTTGCTGGCAATTTCACTGGGTGTTATTCTCCATTTTCCCCACCTGCAGACACCAAGGAAAGCTACTAGTGACATCATGGTGACCTTTTCCGCCCCCCGCCCCCCAGCCACCAAAAGTGATGTCCGCTCTTTTTTTCCTTTAAATATAAATATATAATAAGTGCCAATTACTATTTGTTCCTTGAATTCTTCCCCATAGGGTAGCTGCCACCAGGATTATAATTTAAAAAAAACACAACACCTTTATCTCCTTTTCGTAGTGTGTACACACTTATCAGACAAAGTGGGCGGCCTGTGTGGTCCCAAGGGAAATAGGGTGGGATTCCAATGTTTCTTCAAGCAGAGTTAAGATTTTTATTTATAACTGGCAGGTAACTTCAAGCAAAATGAAAAAAAATCAAACTGAGGCAACCAATGAATTCACTCTGACACTTTCTGACAGTTTCTGTCTCTCTTTCTCAGACTTTATTTTGTCTTAACAGTTTGAGGCTCTGACTTCCTCTGACTTTCTGACTAACTCTCTCACAGAGCTTTGATGCTCTATAACCGTGGTGGCGAACCTTTGGCACTCCAGATGTTATGGACTACGATTCCCATCAGCCCCTGCCAGCCTGGCCAATTGGAGTGCCAGAACTGGTGGCCAGGCTGGCAGGGGCTGATGGGAATCGTAGTCCATAACATCTGGAGTGCCAAAGGTTCGCCACCACAGCTCTATAACTTCTCGCTGGCGTTAGCTCACACTGAGCTTGGGCATACTTTGACTTGCTCACACAGAGCTTTAACTCTCTCTGACTAGACTCGAGCTTTGACACTCCCAGCCTTGTTGCTCTGAACCCTGTCACCTTCTGCCAGTCCAGCCCAGCCTGACCTGAAGTTCTGTTGCTTTGTATGCTAAGGTTCCTGTGGAAAAAATAAATAAGTGGACATGAGTCGACCTACTGTGGGGCACCTGAATGCAGAGATTTGCATTGGCTCAGTGGAACTTAGTTCCCCTCCCCCTTACAGGAATGTGCTTGCAACATGTTTGGGCTCTTTGTGCATATTCCCCACCCCACATTTCTATCCAGTCTTTCCCTTTCCTTCTGTCCAGTTCAGCGCCAGTCTCTTGCGCCCTTGGTCACAAATCACTTGTATTCGGCATAGGGGTGGGAGGTACAGATAGGCTGTAGAAGGTAACATGGGATTGTGTCTTCTCTCGGGTTTTGTGCTGTCTACCTTCACATACAGACACACAGATACAGGGCCCGAGCAGGGTTGTTCCAGTAAATTTCTGGGAGCCTGGGCGGAAGGCTCTGTGCCCACTGTTGACTGGATTGTGTCCAGCATAACCCACCCGATCAGGTAACTTGTTTTTACACTGAGCTGTGAGGCAAGGGCAGGTGTGGCTACAAAAATCCCAAACAGATCATCAGGATTTAGATTCACGAACTAGAGCTGTGCCTGGGATATTTTTTGCCAAAACAAAAACGTGCAGGGATTTCAAAGGAAAGCGTCAACAAATGTGTATTTGCTGTCATTTGGGATAACTCAGATGATTATTTCCCCTGTTTAACCTTCTGTGTGTGTGTGTGTGGCTTATTTCTTTAAGGAGAATGTTTTTACATCGTCGAAGTTCATCACCACAAATTTAGTCTCTGAAGTGTGTAACCCCTGCCACAGTGTTATTTATGATTTTGGGAACAATCGGATCTCAAAGACCCTGGTTTGTATGGGGAGACTGCAGATTGAAAATGTCGGTGTTGAACTCTAGTCAGTACTTTAATTTTCCAACATTGTAAAATCTCTATAGAATTTTTTTAAAAAAACAACAATAAAACTCAGAACTGCACAGCCCTATTGTAAATCAAATGTTTTTGTCTCCGATTTCATAGTTTAATTGGAAGTTCAGATGAAGCCTTTTAGCTTGTTTCCCTGTCTTTGCAAAAAAAAATGCTCTCTTTTTTTTCTTGATTGAAAACACAAATTGAAATCATTGAAGGTTTTCACAGTTGGAATCAACAGGGTGCTGTGGCTGGAAAACCCACAACATGCAACAAATTGGATCACTGGGAAACGGGAGTAAATAAGCAATGCGAGAATTGCTTGTTCATCAAGAAAAGGACTTGTTTAATGGATCCTGCATTCAACACTTTATGTCGTATTTGATCAAGAAATGTGGCATACCATGCAAGCATCTAATCTGGAGAACCGGGTTAGATTCCTTACTCCTCCATCTGAGTGGCAGAGGCTTATCTGGTGAACCAGATGTGTTTCCGCACTCCTACATTCCTGCTGGGTGACCTGGGGCTAGTCGCAGTTCTCTCTGAACTCTCTCAACCCCACCTGCCTCACAGTGTGTCTGTTGTGGGGAGAGGAAGGGGAAGGAACTTGTAAGCCACTTTGAGACTCGTTACAGGAGAGAAAGGTGGGGTATCAATCCAAACTCTTCAAACTCTTTTACTATCCCACTTTCCCACCAAGGATCTCAGAACGGTGAAGATAGCTCCCCCCACTTCCATTTTTTTACTAACAGCATGGAAATGTTATTACACACAACCCCCAAATTGTTTTTATCTCCACAATGTTCTTGCCGCAAAACAAATGACCTTATACAGTGCTTATATTAGCAGAAATAGGGTAACTGACTAGAACCACTTGTGTTCAATATATATTTGCCTTATCCAGTTTATACTGTGCTTATGTTAGCAAGAGTATGGTACTAGTCTATAACAAGTAATCAATGCATACAACATGTCTGCAACAACACAACCGTCAGCAAACAAACTGAAAGCTAGCTAATAAACTTTCAAAACCTTCAGAATTTGCCAGTAGATGTTGCTGAATTATTTTCTGAAGCAGAGAAGAGTTTGCAGGCTTATTTACCTGAGAGAATGCTCAACTGCAGCACAAAATTCATTCGGCCAAGGAGCAGCAGTGGCGTAGGAGGTTAAGAGCTCGTGTATCTAATCTGGAGGAACCGGGTTTGATTCCCCGCTCTGCCACTTGAGCTGGGGAGGCTTATCTGGGGAATTCAGATTAGCCTGTGCACTCCCACACACGCCAGCTGGGTGACCTTGGGCTAGTCACAGCTTCTCGGAGCTCTCTCAGCCCCACCTACCTCACAGGGTTTTTGTTGTGAGGGGGAAGGGCAGTGAGATTGTAAGCCCCTTTGAGTCTCCTGCAGGAGAGAAAGGGGGGATATAAATCCAAACTCTTCTTCTTCGTCTTCTTGTTTGTAATTACCAATTAGTTGCTAAAAAAACAAAGAAGGCTACATATGCTTGTTTGCATGGAAAACTCTCTCTCAGTGCCAGAACTACCTTCAACCATTAAGGGTGAGATTAAAAAAAAATTCGACTGGTCATCCAAAGTTTTTGAAAATAGCCCATTGAAATATGAGTTCACCTTGCCAGTTTAAAAGAAAACAGAGGTGCTAAAATGCAGAGATAAAGCCTTTAAACACCCCTGTTTCTCTGGAACACACGGCCACATATTCATTTAGACCATTTTTTTAAATTTATCCCTGTCATTTCTGGGTTGCCTTTTTTGGGTTGCATTTGGGTTACAGGAGACAATGGCAAACCACCTCTGAACTTCTCTTGCCTGAAAACCCTATGGGGTTGCCGTACGTCAGCTGTGATGGTCCATCACCAAGATTGGATTCTAACGACCACTCAGGTAGTAGGTGACCAATGTGTAGGTTTTATGTACACCACCAGATGGAGCTGTTGAACTAGCTTTGGTCTCAGCTGCTTTAAGAAAAACATCTGCTTTGGTAAATGCTGTTTTTGACCTGCCTTAATCAGCCTCTAAGCTTTTGCTTATAAACATGGAAGGGTCCTCACTGCAAGGAAGATAAGAAGTTTTGGGGAGAAAAAGGTATGATTGGAAATAGCCCTATTACAGTCCTTCCAAAAACTGGGAGAGGGTGCGGGGGAACAACACCATATGCCACAGGTGTCAAACTTGCGGCCCTCCAGATGTTGTGGACTACAGTTCCCATCATCCCCTGCCAGCATGATGCTGGCAGGGGATGATGGGAACTGTAGTCCACAACATCTGGAGGGCCGCAAGTTTGACACCTATGCATATGGAGAGCCAGCATGGTGTAGTGGTTAAGAGCAGGTGCACTCTAATCTGGTGAACTGGGTTTGATTCTCCACTCTGCTACTTGAGCTGTGGTGAACCAGATTAGCCTGTGCACTCCAACACATGCCAGCTGGGTGACCTTGGGCTAGCCACAGTTCTTTGGAGCTCTCTCAGCCCCACCCACCTCACAGGGGGGTGTTGTTGTGCGGGGGGGGGGGGGGAGAAAGGGAAAGGAGATTGTAAGCCCCTCTGAGTCTCCTTACAGGAGAGAAAGGGGGGGGGGATACAAATCCAAACTTCTCTTCATATATTTCAGTCTTCCAACAAGCTGTTTTAAGTGTATTGCTAAACTTTAACTGATGTGCCTGGATTTCAACACATTCCTTTTCTTGCTTTGCCAGCAGGTATAGAACGTTAGTGGAGTTTGGTGAACATGGTCAAAGGTGATTTCCGGACAATTCTTTTTCCAGATTTGAATACCATGAGGGCAGAGAGGGATGTAAATGTAGCCTTTTGGCCGGCAAAGAAGAAGAAGAGGAGTTTGGATTTATATCCCCCCTTTCTCTCCCATAGGAGACTCAAAGGGGCTTACAACCCCCCCCCCACACAACAAACACCCTGTGAGGTGGGTGGGGCTGAGAGAGCTCCGAAGAACTGTGACTAGCCTACGGTCACCCAGCTGGCATGTGTGGGAGTGTACAGGCTAATCTGAATTCCCCAGATAATCCTCCACAGCTCGAGCGGCAGAGCGGGGAATCAAACCTGGTTCCTCCAGATTAGAGTGCACCTGCTCTTAACCACTATGCCACTGCTGCTCCATGCCCAAGAAAGAAATCTGCAGGCCGTGGCGATCCATTCCAGGAAAAGATTTCTCACTCAAATTTTGCTTTCTTGTTCATTTCCCATGGCTTGCTACGGGCCAAGGTCCACTTTCTTTCTGTTAGCATCCCTGTCCTGCATTGGCAGTTTTCAAAATGCAGATAGTGTCGGGTTTTTAACGGAAGGATTCACATTTGTGGCAGCTTTCTGATTCTGTAAAAATTGTGGTGAATTTGGATAAACAGTGGCATTTTCAATGATGCAGCCAATGAGAATCAGACAAGCATATGAGAAATCCAGGTTTGATTCCCCCACCCACCCACCCCGGCCTAAAGGAAGCTCGCTGGGGATGACGTTGGGCCAGCCACCCACTTACCCTAGCCTACCTCACTGGGCTGTTGTGAGAATAAAATGGAGAAGAGAAGAATCATCTAGACCACAGGTGTCAAACTCGCGGCCCTCCTGATGTTATGGACTACAGTTCCCATCATCCCCTGCCAGCATGATGCTGGCAGGGGATGATGGGAACTGTAGTCCATAACATCTGGAGGGTCGCAAGTTTGACACCTGTGATCTAGACTGCTTTGAGTCACCCTTGGGGAAGAAGGGGATTATAAAGTAAAACGAGCCAGAACTTAGCTTCCTCTGACCACATGTCTATAGAGGCCACCGTCCTGTATAGGCGGCGATTATTCAATAGATGTCTAAAAGCCCAGAGCTGAGTCATGGGAGCTGAAACTTTGCACTTGCCCCAGCTGGTGCCTCTGAGCATGACGGTTCCATCCAGCTGTCCTGGTTGACAGCTATTGTTTGACCTGTCCTCTCTGCCTGCTTCCCTCTTGGTCTGAGACGATTCAACGCCCTGGTGGCGGGAGTGCGTGGGTGGGGTTGAAAGGAACGCAGCTCCTCCACAGCCTCCAGCAGCCACTCGGATAACATCTGTCTTGTAGCCGCTTTTGCCAGGTTCTTTGCTTCCTGCGTTCGGGAACAGCTGGAAAACTTGACGTGAACCCGTCAGACCGGTTTGAGTCAGAGTTACACTGCAGAGTTAACGTTTACCTTTGCGGCAAACTTTTCTGCGAGGAGGAGGGATTGGCGAAGTCTTGGGGAAGGGCTCCGGCCCATAATTGAGCCTTGGCCAGATGTCCCCTAAAGGGCAAGAAAGCAGAGCTGCAAGCTGCGAGTCTGCGGATGTGTTCCACTAACAGCAGCGCTTCCCCAGTTTGAGCCGTCTCTTTTCGCCGGGGGAAACGTTGCCATTAATGGGGGAGATCTTGAGGATCTGACCCAGTGATCAACATTGCAGAATTTAGAATCATAGACTTGGAAGAGGCTATAGAATTTAGAATCATAGACTTGGAAGAGGCTATAGAGGCCATCTAGTCCCATGGTGGCGAACCTTTGGCACTCCAGATGTTATGGACTACAATTCCCATCAGCCCCTTCCAGCATGGCCAATTGGCCATGCTGGAAGGGGCTGATAGTGAATCCTGAATACTCAAAGTCGCTGCCACTGATCTAGTCCAACCAATTCTTGCAAAGCATTTTTACCCATTCATTTCAAGAGCAGGTAGAGCAGCCCTCCAGAGACCCGTGATTGAAAGTGACGGAGGCCAGGTCTACCGATTCGTCTTAACGGTGGGTAGATCAGCTCCCCAGCAAGCTGGACTAGGAGCAATTGAAAGTAATGTAGGCCAAAACTGCCAATTCTTAACTGTGGGTAGAACAGCCCTCCAGAAAAAGAGGCTAGCAGCTATTGAAAATGGAGGCCAGGTCTACTGATACTTCTTAATGGTAGGTGTGCCAACCCTCTGGAGAACTGGTTAATTGTGATTTAAAGCACCTGGCCACGGGAGAGCTGGTTCCAAGAGGGGGAAGACCAGAGGCGTATCTAGCCCAGTGCAAACTCTGAGTTTCCGCCCGCCTTCCCCTACCACAATCAAACAACATTTTTTGGTACCATGTCTTCAAGTCAGTGTAAAGTGGATGTCAGGGGAAGGAGGAGGGGTGTGGGGGCAATTTTCCATGCCCCCCCCCCATGACTAAATGGCTGCAGCCCGGGGACATTGGACTCCACATGTCCCCCTGGGTGGTACACTCCCTTTTGGATTTGGGGGAGGGGCTCAATTTCAGTGCTTGGCCTGGGTACCATTTTCTGTAGATACACCCCTGCAGAGTGGTGACTGTGCCATTATAATGCATGAGCCATTGGCTTTTGCATCCCTGTTCTCCCAGTAGGGGCCAACCCGTTGCTCTAGCTCCATGGTGGCGAACCTTTGACACTCCAGATGTTATGGACTACAATTCCCATCAGCCCCTGCCAATTGGCCATGCTGGCAGGGACTGATAAGAATTATGATCCACTCTTATCTGGAATATAAGGGTCGCCACCTACTATGTAACCTCCATGCTCAGAATGGGTTGACCCAGTAAGGGGTGGAGACTCAAAGCAGCAAGAGGCTGCAGAGCTCATGTAGTTTGGAGGAGACAAGGCTACCAGACTCGGACCTTGATTGGTATAAGCCTTTAACACCTTGTTAAGGTAACTGCAATGTTGTTGGGAACTAGTGGGAAGGTAGTTGTTTATTTTGCTATGGTGTAAATGTTGGAGTTTATTGTTTCAGGGTTTCTTTTTATGTCTGTAATGGGTGAGAGTTCTCCTGGAAACCTTCATCATGTTGAATCCTGTTCATCAAGCCCTTGGAGTCTTCAGGAGCCAACCCACTAGCAAAGAAGAATTGGACTTGGCAGTATCAGCAGACTGTCACTAGAAGGACTTGAAAATGCAACCTGAACAGGACTTTGAAGTGTGATGTTGAATGTTGATGTTTGATGTTATATGTTAAGAAAGTAAACCAATTTTGTTTTTAAATGTTGTTGTTGCAAACTCATTCCAAGTTCTGCCCCACAGAACCCACAGTTAGAGGTTACACTTGCTGGACCTTTTTCCTTTTTTAAAAAAAAAATGGCAAATGTCATATTGCTGCAATGGTATATCAACTTAACAGTAAGTTGTCTGAATTCCCAGCTTTCATTTCAAAGTCTCTACGCCTTTGCTATCGGGGAGACTGGTCTTTCCTCTTATGCACAGAAGGAACTTGTTCTGAAAAACAGCCGCTGAGCATGCAAAGCGAGCATTGCGCACATTGTTATAATGTATTGTCGAAGGCTTTCCACGGCCGGAATCGCACAAGGGTGCTGTGTGGTTTTCCGGGCTGTATGTGGCCCGTGTTCTGGCAACATTCTCTCTGACGTTTGCTTCAGAGGATCTGAAGATGCCAGCCACAGATGCAGGCGAAACGTCAGGAGAGAATGCTGCTAGAACACGGCCATACAGCCCGGAAACCACACAGCACCCCATTGTTATAAGGGTATATCAATATAACGTTACCAATGGAGGAGAGAATGGCTGCCATGCAGGCAGGAAAATCTAGACTTTCTACATGGCAGATACTCTGGCTTTACTGCAGCTTTCCCCAAAAGTCCAAAGCAAAGCAGGTTTAAGGAAGACTAGGGGACGGGGGATGGGGGTGGGCAGGAGCCAGGAAATTCCCTGGATGTTGCACCGGGATGTTGTGGGGAAGCAGGGGGAAAATCTAAGTTTTTATTTATTTTATTCATCTTTCATCCTGTCCTATCCCCTTAGGGCTACTTCCCAACAGTATTAAACTCGGGGCTAATAAGCCATGTGGAAATGGGCTTGGTTGTAGAGGGTCAGAAATGGCTCTCGCTCCTTTAATTGGGAGGAGGCCTTACTTAAGAACATCAGAAAGAGCCAGCTGGATCAGACCAGAGTCCATCTAGTCCAGCACTCTGCTACTCACGGCCCACCAGGTGCCTTTGGGAGCTCACATGCAGGAGGTGAAAGCAAGGGCCTTCTGCTGCTGCTTCCAGAATCCCTCTGTGGCCACCCTTTTTGGCCCCGGTTAATTCGGCTAAAAGATAACCCGGCTTGCAAAGAACCTGGCCGTGCATGAAAGTTCTCGGCGGAAAGAATAACTTTGACCTGTGGCCACGTTTTAGAAAGTGAAATAGGTAACCCATTATGAGATTCTTTCTCAAATGCCGCTCTCGTTTGATCTCTGCAACCTTCCCTTTCCCGTTAAACCAGACTCGCTTTCGTTTACAGTTCGGGTTCTGCTGCGCTTTGGTTTCTTCCTGTTCTTGGGTGCTGCCCCAACCGTGTGTGTTTGATGCCTGCTTCCGCAACGCCGGTCCTCCAGTGGTCAACGTTCTAGCATTGCTAGCGAAGGAAAGGAAAGGGTTCCGCACGTGCCCATTGAGATCAGAGCGCAGACAATTTAAGACTGCGATTCAAGGTTTCCCGACTTGTTCCATTTTTGCAGTTTTCACGTTGCCAAGCTGGCTAGTAACTTTTTGTTTGTGGACTGACATCGCTGGCTCATTCCGCACATGCAGAATAATGCACTTTCAAACTGCTTTCAGTGCTCTTTGAAGCTGTGTGGAATAGCAAAATCCACTTGCAAACAGTTGTGAAAGTGGTTTGAAAACGCGTTATTTTGCGTGTGCGGAAGGGGCCGCTGGGAAACTTTCCAGGGCACCGTGCCTGTCAGATTCTGGCAGAGGCTGAAGCAGCATCCTGGTGGATTGGGGTCGAGGGGAGGGTGTGTAGGTGATTCTCTGCCCCCCCCCCCACATGACTAGCTGACGTGCGCCCGGGAACATGTAACCCTCACATGTCCCCGTGAGCTCTCTGCTCCTGGGTTCTGGTCTCTCGAGTCTGCCCTGGAATGGGGCTTGCATTAGCCACAAAAAGAAGAACCCATCTAATCCAAATCTGCATAATTGGCACAAAAAAGAAAAACGTGATTAAAAAAATAAACATATATTGAACAGTGAAACAGATATAACAGCAATCCTTAACAACACAAAGAGGTGGGGTAGAAACTGTTGACAGAGAGGAATTTTTCTCTCTTTCTCACAATACTAGAACCAGAAGGCATCCATTGAAAATGCTGGGGGGAAGAAGTAGGACTAATAAAAGGAAACACTTCTTCACGCAACGTGGGATTGGTGTTTGGAATATGCTGCCACAGGAGGTGGTGATGGCCACCAACCTGGATAGCTTTAAAAGGGGCTTGGACAGATTTATGGAGGAGAAGTCAATCTCTGGCTCCCAATCTTGATCCTCCTTGATCTCAGATTGCAAATGCCTTAGCAGACCAGGTGCTCGGGAGCAGCAGCCGCAGAAGGCCCTTGCTTTCACCTCCTGCATGTGAGTTCCCAAAGGCACCTGGTGGGCCACTGCGAGTAGCAGAGAGCTGGACTAGATGGACTCTGGTCTGATCCAGCAGGCTCGTTCTTATGTTCTTATGTGATACAATACAACGCAATAAAGTGAAAATCGGCATTGGCTTGCATTCCAAGAGGACAGGGGAAGAATCGGAATGCAAACACTTAAAAAAAAAACCCACACAAATCTATGGCACTGAATAGCTGTGGCTGTGAGCTAGGAAAGCTGACACTGACATGAATGCTGTGAGTCTTGAAGGCACGCCTAGATGTTTGTTTCCCTTTCCTACAACAAGCACTTTCCTAACCCTTTGCAACCATGGTCGCCCCCCCCCCCAGCTCTCAACTGCTGCTTCATTTTTCAGTTTTATTTCCTCCTCCCCCTCCCTCTCGGCATCTGTTGCCACTACATTTTTTGCGAACAATAATTCTCCGGAGCGAAGCTCTGCCTGGTTCCCACCCCTGAACGCAAACAAAGTAGCTAGGAAACGGCTCCGAAACCGGATCTCTAGCAGAAATCCCGTGAGATTACCTAGCAAGCAGCTTGTAGGAAATGCCTCCCCGCCCTCCTTGAGGGAGCCAAGATTTCCCTTATTTCTTTCCTTTCTGCCCTTCAGTCGACCCTGGAGTGTCTCTCATAAGAAACAGCAGCTTTCATGAAGGCTAGTGGGCAGATGTGCGAGTCTCAACCGTTGCATAGCATCAGCCCAGGTGAATCAGTCATAGGTTCCTCGTTTTAATTGTAATGAAACAAACACACCCATAAGAGCCGGCGTGATGTAGTGGTGAAGAGCAGGTGCGCTCTAATCTGGACAAGCGGGTTGGATTCCCCGCTCTGCCACTTTTATCTGGGGAACCGGGTTAGCTTGTGCACCCCAACACACGCCAGCTGGGCTAGTCACAGTTCTTCAGAGCTCTCTCAGCCCCACCCACCTCACAGGAGCAGCAGTGGTGTAGGAGGTTAAGAGCTCGTGTATCTAATCTGGAGGAACCGGGTTTGATTCCCAGCTCGCCGCCTGAGCTGTGGAGGCTTATCTGGGGAATTCAGATTAGCCTGTGCACTCCCACACACGCCAGCTGGGTGACCTTGGGCTAGTCACAGTTTCTCAGAGCTCTCTCAGTCCGACCTACCTCACTGGGTGTTTGTTGTGAGGGGGGAAGGGCAAGGAGATTGTAAGCCCCTTTGAGTCTCCTGCAGGAGAGAAAGGGGGGCTATAAATCCAAACTCTTCTTCTTCTTTCAGCCCCACCCACTTCACAGGGTGTTTGTTGTGGGGGGACGGGGAAGAAGCTCTTAGCCACTATGCCCGTGGTGGTGAACCTTTGGCACTCCAGATGTTATGGACTACAATTCCCACCATCCCCTGCCAGCATGGCCAATTGGGGCTGATGGGAATTGTAGTCCATAACATCCGGAGTGCCAAAGGTTTGCCACCACTGCACTATGCCACTGCTGCTCTCTTGACAGTATAAGAAGGGAAAAGGGCCAAGGAGGAAGCAACCGATCATCCGTTCCTAGAGCTGGGGAACAGTGGGGATTGTGAGGGAGTGGCAGCTGGAGAGACATTCTCCCGCACTTCTGAGGCTTCAGGGGAGACAGAGGGGCTGGAAGGCCCCGCTGGGGGACAAGGGGGGAAGGCGACCGCACCCCATGCTCCGAGGTCCCCCTTTCCCCCAGCTTCTATCCTCGACCCTCAGGAGTTTCCCAACCTGGATCTGGCAACCGTAGGTGCGTCCGGTGCACAGGTGGGATCTAGCAGGTTCTCACAGGTTCCCGAGAGTAGGTTACTAATTATTTGTGTGGGCCGAGAGGGGGTTACTAATTGGTGATTTTGCCACGTGATTTTGGCCTTAGTTATGCCCCTCCGGAATGCCCGGCCACACCCCCGTCGTGCCCCCTTGGCGCTACGCCACAGTTTGAATCCCACCACCAGGGGAACCTGTTACTAAAAATTTTGGATCCCACCACTGGTCCGGTGTAACAGCTAGGCTTTTAACTGAGTCCACAACGGACTGCTGAACCCTTCAGGTGCAGGGTACGTAATTCCCTTCAAGACTTCTGCCAGCACCCCCTCTGCCAGAAATCATTTCCAAATTGCTCAGCCTTAGCGTCTTGGCTCAGGGCCAGCCAGCAACTGCCTCCTCGGGTGTTCTAGACCAAAGAAATGTGGGGCTGGATATCACCGGCATATTGGGCGCATCGAACTTCAAAGCCGCACACGATTTCTCTCGAGGACTTGAGATAAAGATTAAGCGGGCTGGGGAGATAGGCAGAACCCGTCGGGACAAGTCCCACGCTGATAACATCTGTTCCAGTCACAGAATCTGAGTTCGCAGAGTGCTCTAGGAGGGAACTTGTTTTTCCGCCCGCTGTTTGTAAAACAGACACACCACCGAGCCCCAAAGATGCTACATGATCAGTTACCTCAGGCTAACACTACGTGTCTTGCTTTAACCGGCTTTCCCCCTCCTTAGCAGTTGCCCCGGCCCTCTGATTAATCCCTGGGAAGCATAAACGTCCTGTGAGCAGGACTGAATTAATGTCATTCTGACAGTGAGTTTGCCAAGGTAACTATTCCACAGACCAACTCAGACTCGTCCTTTGCAGCCTGAAGAGGAAGACACTTGAATCCAGTTCTTATTTAAGGGTCGGGGGAGGTCTTCCCTGGTCTATCATATTTGGGTCTCATTATTCTTCCAAGGTACTCAGTTTAGCATACAGGGCGATTCCGCACACGAGTAAAATAGGTTCGACCCAGTTCCCTGAGAAGGGTACCGACCTAGGTCGAAGCCATTGTTGTTCCCCACTGCAACCAGCTTGATCCCAGCTCGGAGGGCGAAATCATCCTGTGCCTCTTCGCCGCTCCGTTCCGATTGGCTGCTGTTCTACGGCCATGTTCCGTCTATCCCCACACACGTTATTAAAAAAACTGCCACAGGAATGGAGGGACGGAGGTGGCGTTTTTTGATTGGCCAGCTGTACGCATGCCCGAAACACTCGGCTGTGATTGGCTGAATGGGGGACTCCTGGCACCAGAGATTCCGCACTTTACCGGAATTGAGCTGAGTTCGAGCGTGGGTCCCTGAAAAAGTAGTAGTTCCCAACTGGAGTCGGAAATTTGACCGTTACACAGGGAGAAGCTGGTACAAAACCACGTCGATCCCAGTGGTTGTGCGGAGCACTTAGGTCGAACGCAGCTCGAACTTAGGTCGATAACGCAAGTGCGGAATCGACCACAGTGTTCTTTTCCACATTCCTTTTATCTGTACAACAACCCTCTGGGGTAGACCTGGCCAAGAGGGTAGCTGTGGGTCACTGGGTGACCTTTGAGGGTGTCAGGAACTGCGCTTGGCGATTGAAAGGCATTCCTAGCTTAATGGATTTGTAACCATTCATATTGACAGAGATGGCATCTGGTGTACTTTTGCTTTCATGCGTTTGCTATAAGCAGAGGCGTATGGGGGGGAAACGGCACACAGGGACAAAACCTCCTTCGGGCACCCCCTCCACGGATCAAGGAGCCCCGCCCGCTGTGGGTCTCAGAGCCCTGCCCCCACACAGCCCCACCCCTGCCCACACCATCGGGGATGCTTCATTGCCTTTCAATAAACTACTGATCAAGAATCCAGAGTCTGTTTATTGGCTAATGGTCCAAGACCTAGCAGTGGGTGAATACATATGAATGCGGATCTCCTGAACTGCCGTCTGACCAGTGGTGGGATCCAAACATTTTAGTAACAGGTTCCCATGGTGGTGGGATTCAAACTGTGGCATAGTGCCAATGGGGCTGGGTGGGGCACAGCGGGGGTGTGACCAGGCATTTCGGGGGCGGGGCATTCCTGGGCGGGGCTGTGGCAAGGACGCAGCTGCTGCGCCGGTCCTTGGGCGGGAAACAAATGCACGCAGGCGCAGGGTGCCACGCACGCCGGTGCACCTCCTGCTAGACTGCTTCAAGTTCTGCGCGCTACTGCTGAGAGGAGGGGCGTAACTAATGCACAAATCTCGTGGCAAAATCACCCATTAGTAACCCCCTCTCGGCACACACAAATAATTAGTAACCGACTCTCGGGAACCTGTGAGAACCTGCTGGATCCCACCTCTGCATCTGACCCTTTTTAACCCAGATCTCATGAATCAAATTCCAGCCCTCTAGTCACCGCCCCACACTGGCTATATCCAAGCCCTAGGTCGAAAGGTTGCAAACACAACTGATCGTATATTGAGCCAGCATGGTGGAGTGGTTCAGAGTGGGGGACTCTTATCTGGAGAACCAGGTTTGATTCCCCGCTCCTCCACACGAGTGACAGACTCTTGTGGTGAACTGGATTTGTTTCCCCGCTCCTCTGTATGAAGCCTGATGGGGTGACCTTGACCAGTCGCAGTTCTCTCCGAATTCTCTTAGCCTCACAAGGTGTCTTTTGTGGGGAGAGGAAGGGAAAAGGAGTTTGTAAGCTGCTTTGAGACTCCTTACAGGAGAGAAAGTCGGGGCATAAAAACCAACTCTTCTTCTTTACCAGCCTTCCCCGAGACAAACGGAGGGTGTTGTTCCCTGGTAGTTGGAGGACATTTGCTATGGTTTTGATTCAATTCCACAACATTTTGCTGTGGTGATTGATGGGCACCCTAAATGGGCGCGTGAGTCTGGAACGCTGTCTGCTACAAAATAAGATGCTTGCACATGGCCTGTGAAGAAAAATATTGCATTGTTCCAGTGGTGGGATCCAAAAATTTTAGTAACAGGTTCCCTCACCAGCCCCCCCTCAGCAAAGGGGGCAGAGGCGTACCTAGGCAAACTTGAGCCCTGGGCAAAACCTGAGTTGGATGCCCCCCCCCATGGACAGCCACCCCACCACGACCCCCCCAAATATTTTTTGCACCAGGTCATTTCTAAATCA
>NC_059435.1:72470615-72595615 GCF_021028975.2 Sphaerodactylus townsendi | reverse complement strand
AAATCTTGCTTTGCAGATGTTTCAAAAACGATCTTTGCCAAACCGACGTTATGCAGGGTTCCTAGACAATGGATTGGTTTTGTCTGCATCCGGCTAGTTCAGGCTTTGGTGGCTTCGACATTTACGCACCAAATAATTATCTTTGTTCGGCATCAGTGACTCATTTGACTGCTGGTTTTTCGTTCGGAGTTAGATGTTCTCTCCAATTGCTTGCTGCAGAGGGCAAGAGAACGAGATATCTGGATGCCAATCAATAGCGAAAGGGTTCCTCTGCCCCGAGCAACCGACGGGCAAAACCTCTCTTCTAATTTTCTCTGTCCCTTCTGAAAATACAAAGCCGCTTGGCTTCCTTGGAACAGCTGCAGGAGCTTCTGTGAGCTGGCCCTTGGCGCAATTGAGATGGAAAGCCAGCTTCTAAAAGTGGTTATCCTTTAATATCATTTAGCGTCAGGGTTACTGAATAATCCTCCTAAAAACCGTGAACTGTTGAATACGTAGAAAAGAGATGTTAGGCGTGTTTTGTTGCCTCCCAAAGAAAAATGTCCTTTGTTGGAGATAATATTGACAAAAGGTGCGTTTCTGCTTATTCTTCCCACAGAAGTTGGCTGGGAATTGGATTGTGATAATTTGCCAGTGTGTTTTTCAGTGGGCTGTCATAGCTGTGCGCGAAGCTTCCTTATCAAAATGGCAGTGATGCATCAAAAGCCTCAGCGCCGTCTTCATGTAAGGCTGTTGGGCCTTGAATTCTGGCATGACTTTTGTAGGTATGACCCACGCCTTTTCAAAGTGGTGAACGTACATGTGTGGCGCAGCCATCTTGGCTGAGGGGATTTCTGGCGGTCGCTCTCTGCCCAGGCCCTCAAAAACCTGGTACCAGCCCAGGAAAACAGCTTTGGGGGAAAAGTAGTTTGGAGCTAGAAGAGTGGGGAGGGGAGGAAAGTGTTTGCCGAACACATTTCTGGAGTCCTGCATTGGGGTAAAGGGTCAGATGAGAGTTACAGCATCTTTTCCCACGCCCAGTGGTGGGATCCAAAAATTTTAGTAACAGGTGCCCATGGTGGTGGGATTCAAACTGTGGCGTAGCACCAATGGGGCTGGGTGGGGCATGACAGGGGCGTGGCTGGGCATTCTGGGGGCGGGGCATTCCTGGGCGGGGCTGTGGCAAGGACGCAGCCGCTGCGCCAGTCCTTGGGCGGGAAACGAATGCACGCAGGCGCAGGCTGCCACGCACGCCGGTGTACCTCCTGCTAGACTGCTTCAAGTTCTGCACGTGGCAAAATGACCAATTAGTAACCCCCTCTCGGCACACACAAATAATTAGTAACCTGCTATAGGGGACCTGTGAGAACCTGCTGGATCCCACCTCTGCCCACGCCCCTTCTTTTATTTAAAAGGGGTGGGTCTGAGAAGGTACTTCACAGCAAACAATGCTTTGAACTGGGTCAGCTCAGGCTAACTTTCTGTTCACAACCCCTACTTGCCATTGAGGGCCCTGAGCCCTTGTAGAGTAGCCTTCGGTTTCCCTTTCTCTGTCACTCACTCATCTCCATTACTACAGTACCAAAGTACATTACAAATTTGTGGGGAGGATTCCTGTGAGTTCACGGGAACAGGCTCAAATATTCAAAGTTATCTATTAATGATGGGGATGTAAATAACAACAAGATGCCTTTTAACTCCTCCCCCCCCCCGCAATCTGCACACTACAAACCAGGTACCAGTTTCTCATAACTGTTTTACTCTCGATGGTGATGAGTGCTTTTTCTGGTGAGCAGGAGGGGTGGGGATGAATCACCTCCTGGGCACGAAGCCATCCAGGGCCATAGAAATGCAAATGGCCCCAGCTTGGAGAAGGACAATAGCCTTGCTGTAGCTGCAGAGCTTGGGAAGCCAAGTGCTAACAACAGGCATCCCTTTCGAGGACAAGGAACGAAAGCAGGGTCTGCAACCAACACGGAATGGCAAGGAACATTTAGAAAAACCCCAGACTCAAGGGAGGAGGAGGAGGAGGAGGAGAAGAAGAAGAAGAAGTTTGGATTTATATCCCCCCTTTCCCTCCTGCAGGAGACTCAAAGGGGCTCACAATCTCCTTGCCCTTCCCCCCTTACAACAAACACCCTGTGAGGTGGGTGGGGCTGAGAGAGCTCCGAGAAGCTGTGACTAGCCCAAGGTCTCCCAGCTGGCGTGTGTGGGAGTGCACAGGCTAATCTGAATTCCCCAGATAAGCCTCCACAGCTCAGGCGGCAGAGCTGGGAATCAAACCCGGTTCCTCCAGATTAGATACACGAGCTCTTAACCTCCTACGCCACTGCTGCTCCTGTAGTTAGCCTGGGCAGAACATCTCTGTCTCACAGATCCCACAGGGTCCTGGACAGAGAGTTTCACCAGGTTGGAGCCAGGGCCGAAAAAGCCCTAGTTCTGGTTGAGGCCAACTGGATGTCCTTAGGACCAAGGTCAGCACCTCCCAACCAGAAGTTATAGAATCATAGAATCATAGAGTTGGAAGCAAGGACCATCAAGTCCAGCCCCTCTGCCATGCAGGAACACACAATCGAAGCACTCCTGACAGATGGCCATCCAAGCCTGTCTTTAAAAACCTCCAAAGAAGGAGACTCCACCACACTCTGAGGTAGCGCATTCCACTGTCAAACAGCCCTGACGGTCAGGAAGTTTTTCCTGATCTTCATCTTGCACTGGAGGTCTGTTGCAATGACAGAGATGACCATACTTGCTGAACAAAGGGGAGAATGTCTGAATATTGCTTGTTCTAATTTTCCATCTCATGTGTCATGTTCAGAACTAGGGTCAGAGAAGTCTGGCTTTCTCACTTTTTCTTTTAATTTATGTTATTACACTTTTATTTTATTACATTCGTACCCCGCCCATCCCTGGCCACGGCCATGCTTGGGAGGCTTAAGACAATGAAACGTGACATCAGGTATAGACATTAAAATACAATTAGAATATTAAAATCCAAATTCCTTCCCCGACTGCAACAAATATCATATCAATACAGCATATAAGAACATAAGAACAAGCCAGCTGGATCAGACCAGAGTCCATCTAGTCCAGCTCTCTGCTACTCACAGTGGCCCACCAGGTGCCTTTGGGAGCTCACATGCCTTTGGGAGCTCACATATAAAGTTCCCATTTTCTAGTTACCAAAGGAAGAGCGGGAAGAGTAAAATGTTAACAGGAAAGGGGAAAGCGCACAGTTTGAACACATAACAACAGGCACTCGATGGAGTTTAAACTCAGTGATTTGCTTATGGTTGATGGTCAGTGGTTGGGAGGCTGGCAAGAGGATACTGTGCCAATGGATGGCCTCAACAACGAAAAGCCCAGCAGAACATCTCTGTCTCGCAGGCCCTGTGGAATTGAGTAAGATCCCACAGGGTCCTGGACAGAGTTCCCCCATGTTGGATCCGGTGCAGAAAACCCCTGGTTCTGGTTGAGGCCAACTGAACGGCCTTAGGACCAGGGACAGCAAGCAAATAACCTCCATGGCCGATGTGGAAGGTCCCAGACCGCTCAAGTCCTTGAAAGTCGAAACTAACACCTTGAGGAACTTGACTGGTAACCAGCGCAGCTGGCGTAACATAGAAGTAAGGAGCCTGGCGCAGTCTGACAAACCGATAATTTATGGGCTTTTCGGCACACTCCTCTTACTCCTGTTTTTCTTGGCGGTTGATTCACAAACATTGGAATTGTTTCGGGCACACTTCTCCCGGATGTCTGCCTTCGTTTTCATAGTTGTAGGGTTGGTTTATTTTCTTCTGCACTTGCCTTCAATAAGGAGGGTTTTCAAGGGAGGATGGCGTTGTCATTCATGGCATCACAACACACACACACACACCATTTTTTTAAACAGGCACTAAAATGTTGACACTTCGCTCGAGCGTTGTAGCTATAAGCTTAGGAGGTTCTCTGAATTCTACGCTTTTCATTTTTTTTAAAATTCCCTTACAGAGATATGCCTTTTAAACTTATATCTCCACAAAAGAAGGGACTGGAGACTTACTTTTCTAAAAAATGAAAGCTGAAAATTCAGAGAATCTGCTGAGTCTGTTGTTACAATGCTCCAGTGATATATTGATATTTTAGTGCTGTTTAAAGAAAGATTTGAAAAAATCACTCGTCTTCAGGGTGTTAGCAAGAAATGCATTTTGAGAGTAGTTTACTATTTACTTTATTTGCGATTTCGATCCCATTCTACCCTGGCAAGCTGGACTTAGGGCAGCAAACAACAGTAATATCATACAATATAATAACAATAGAATTAAGTCCAATCTAATAATCAAACCTATCCTCATTCAATTCAAACACTTCTATTGCATAAACATGTAATGTTAAAATAATCAAAACATTTGGGTCAGAGGGCTTCCTAGCGGTTTAGGATAAAAGAGATGTTGTCTGTCCGCCCCACCAAGTACACCCCCCCAATCATAAACTTTTCCTCTAATATAACAAGGGAAAAGGAAAAACAAGGGGGGGGGGAGAGAGGAGAAGAATGGTTTGGTTTTGTACCCCATCTTTCTCTCCTGCAAGGAGACTCAAAGAGGCTTACAAGCTCCTTTCCCTTCTTCTCCTCACAACAGACACCTTGAGGCTTTCCCCACTACAGAAGGGAGCTAAGGTCGACTCGGTTCCCTTCAGCGGAGGGCGATTCTAGGCTGTCCCCACAGCAACTGAGTTGGCCCCCTGGAACTGAGCTAAGTGGGCGGGATCATCTTGGTGCCTGTTTCGCTCCTCGATCGTGATTGGCGTTTGTGTTACGGCAGGAAACCGGAGCGTTCTTTTTTTTACAGTTTACAGTTACATGCGCTTTCTGCCCGCCACGACTCTCCCGTTCTGCACATGCCACAAAAGTGGCTCATGATTGGTTGAACGAATGAGGTGTTGTTTCGATGCTTCCCCACTTCATAGCGGTATCGACCTTGTTCCGGCAGAAAAGTGTAGTTCATAACTGCGACAAGGATGTCGCAGTTCGGGGGTGGGGGGGAACTGAGACAAAACAATGTTGAGCTCGGTGATAGTGGGGATTCACTGAGGCGAACCTAGGTAGAAACCAGTTCAACTCTGTCAGTGGGGAAAGCCCCCTTATGAGGTAGGTGGGGCTCAGAGAGTTCAAAGAGAACTGTGACTGGCCCAAGGTCACCCAGCAGGCAATTAGGAGTGCAGAAACACAACTGGTTCACCAGATAATCCTCTGCCACTCAGGTGGAGGAGTGGGGAATCAAACCCGGTTCTCCAGATTAGAATCCACCTGCTCTTAACCACAACACCATGCTGGTTCCGGAAATCAGGATGGGAAGAAGGGAAGAGGGAGTCTAGACTAGGTGATACTCCTTGGCTTCCTCAACCATGGATGGTTGGCTGCAATGGAAATACCCAGAGAAGAGGAGCTTACATGGGAGTAAGGAAGACAGGGGCCTCATCAGCCAAAGTTTCTGGGACAGCCATAGAAATTTCAAGCTCCTGCATTGACAGTGATAGGTGATTCAGGACCAGTTCCTCTGGTAGCTCTAATTTTCTACTAGAGCTTAAGGCTCCAGCCGTGGCTCAGTGGTAGAATATTTGTTTTGTATGAAAAAGGTCCTAGATCCAAAACACAATTGAAAGGATCAGGAATCTTCACTCGAGACTCAGAGAGCCCATGTTAGCCAGAGGGGACTTTGCTGATCTTGATAAACCCAATGTTGTGACTCGGGGCAAGACCACTTCATGTGTTTTTAAGCAAAGGGAATGTAAGTCATGGAAACTACCCAAGAGAAAAGGTGCAAACGTTCTCCTCCCTCTGGTGCTCCAATCAGAATGAGCAGCATGAGGTTTTATATAATAAGTCTTATTCGAGCTATGCTGTATTTCACACCTTATATAGTTTGGCCGGGAGTCAGGAATGATTCCGAAGGGCTGGATTTCCTTGCGGGGTTCTCTCTCAGATCTCCTTCCAACGTCTCATTAAAAACAAAATTGAGACCCGACCGAGGAAGCCGAAACCCGATTGAGACGGCAGCCGAAGAATATTCGTCTGTCGTTTTCGGCAAGTGTACTGTTTGATAGCATTCCTTTGCCACTCCTCAGTCTTACAGTGGTTCTCCCTCCTCATCCCTTGGTGATACAGCCACTCTCATTTTGCCTTCTTCATTTGGACCTTGGTATCCTTATGCTGCTACTGCAACTGGAGGCGAGTGGATTTTTCCCATGAGGTCCTCCCAAAATGTAGCAGCTCGGATAGCTCAGAGCAGCCTGAGCTCATCAGAGCCTGCAAACAAAGTAGGATTGACCCTTCTTAGTACTTAGACGGGAGGCCCCCATGGAAGGGGAGGGTTGCTCAGTAGAGGAAAGCAAAGGCAAATTACCTCTGCTCACCTTGTACGTTGGCATCCCAGTGGGGTTGCCATAAACCAGCTGTGACTTGACAACTCTTAATTATCAATTCTCTGAATATGCGCCCAGTGCTTATAATATTTAAAAGCATGTGGCTATGCCCTGTCCCATGGTTCCTTCCACAAACAAGGCATAATTTTGCCAAGGTTTGCCAAGGAATGCTGAAAGGATCCCTTCAGCAACCGGGTTTGATTCCCAGCTCTGCCGCCTGAGCTGTGGAGGCTTCTCTGGGGAATTCAGATTAGCCTGTACACTCCCACACATGCCAGCTGGGTGACCTTGGGCTAGTCACAGCTTCTTGGAGCTCTCTCAGCCCCACCTACCTCACAGGATGTTTGTTGTGAGGGGGGAAGGGCAAGGAGATTGTAAGCCCCTTTGAGTCTCCTGCAGGAGAGAAAGGGGGATATAAATCCAAACTCCTCCTCCTCCTCCTCCTCCTCCTCCTCCTCTTCTTCTTCTTCTTCTTCTTCTTCTTCTTCTTCTTCTTCTTCTTCTTCTTCTTCTTCTTCTTCATGCAAGTTGTTATGGTGTGGCAGTTAAGAGCAGTGGATTATAATCTGGAGAACTGAGTTTGATTCCCCACTCCTCCACCTGAGTGGCGGAGGCTTATCTGGTGAACCAGATGTGTTTCCGCACGCCTACATTCCTGCTGGGTGACCTTGGGCTAGTCACAGTTCTCTCAGAACTTTCTCAGCCTCTCCTACCTCACAAGATGTCTGTTGTGGGGAGAGGAAGGGAAAGGAGCTTGTCAGCCACCTTGAGTCTCCTTACAGGGGGTTCGATGGCAATACATCCCTACTCCCTATCAGCCCCACCTTCCACCGACTCCCACCCCCCAGATCTCTAGGAATGCCCCAAAGTGGAGTGGGCAACTGCCACACAAGGTAGCAATCCCATTTCCTCGCTCAAGCAGGCCGCCTTTCGCTTCTGCTCTGTCTCTCCCTGGAGCCTCACTCCGTGATATTATTTACGAAGGAGAAAGGCAGGAGAGTAATTCAGGGCTGCAGCTTCCCAGTTGGGAGTAAGTAACTCCTGTGGGTCTGAAGCCGATCGGTTCCCCAGAAGGGCAGGCAAGAAGAGGCATGACTGTTGCTCACCGTTCGCAGCTGATGTCGGCAGGCCTTCCCTGGAAGATGAAAAGGAAGACTCGGTACATCAAAGGTCTGCGGAAACGCAATGAACCAAAGTCTGCAGGGCGGGGGGGGGGGGATACCAGTTACTCTAGCAATGCTGGAAAAAACCAGGTTTTGGCACCGTGGGGTTGCAAGCTCAAATACTGCCTTCCATGTTGCCAGAGAAGGGGTTTCGAACCAAATTAAGAGCTGCCCGATGGTTTGGAAGGGCCCGAGAGAATCTCCTGCTGAAAACGTTCTGGAGAGCAAAACGAGGGAAAAACTTGCCCTGCTGACTGTGTAACCTCAGCTTGTGGGCTCTGTGGGGCAGAACTTGGAATGAGGTTGCAACAACAAATTAAAAACAAAACAAAATGGTTTACTTTCTTAACATATAACATATAACATCAACATTTAACATCACATTTCAAAGTCCTGTTCAGGTTGCATTTTCAAGTCCTTATATTTACCGTCTACTGATGCTGCCAAGTCCAATTCTTCTTTGCAAGTGGGTTGGCTCCTGAAGACTCCAAGGGCTTGATGAACAGGATTCAACATGATGAAGGTTTCCAGGAGAACTCTCACCCATTACAACCACAAAAAGAAACCCTTAACAAGGTGTTAAGGGCTTATACAACCAAGGTCCAAGTCTGGTAGCCTCGTCTCCTCCAACTACATGAGGTCTGCTGCAGCCTCTTGCTGCTTTGAGTCTCCACCCCTTTCTGGGTCAACCCATTCTGAGCATGGGGGTTACAACTGCGTTCCGTGCAAATGGTCTCCTGGGCTACATCACCTCCGCGCAACAAAATTGAAGTTAGTGCGCCATGTTAGGGGTCCGCTGTCATCCGGCGCTAGGTGGCCAACCTCCAGGAAGGGCCTGGAGATCTTCCAGATCTGCAATTGATTTCCAAGCGGTGGAGACCAGCTCCCCTGGAGAAGATCACAGCTTCGAATAGTGGCCTCTGCGGCATTAGATCCTGGTGCGGGCCCTCCACCCCACGAATCTCGTCCTCTGCTGGCGTAACCCTCAAATCTCAAGGAATTTGTGAGCCGCTTTGAGTCACCTTACAGAAGAGAAAAGCAGGGTATAAATCAAAACTCCTCTTCTTCCGGAGACGGTCGGTCTGAATTATGTGCATAGGTGGTTTACTTCTTAAAACAGACACGTTTCTGCCAGGGGATTAATGTAATACGTGAACAATTATGCTGGAGGCGACCGACAGCGTTAATGATTCTGTGCTGAAGCGAAGGCCCTTGAAAATCTCTCTGCGATTGGTGCTATTGGTTTTCTTTGCCCCTGATCTCTCGCAAGGCACCACATGTGTATTAAAGGTGTCACATGAATACTTCAAATATGTGTTGTGCAAAGGCTAAGAAGGGTTCTGAACTGGTTTCAGATCTGTTGCTATTTGAAAGTGCGTACCCCATCGGTGGGGCACATGCGTTCAAACAACAGGTCTGAAACCAGTTCAAAACCAGTCTTGCAGTCCTGGTTCCACACACGTACACCCCAAACAATCATTCAGCTGTCACTTCGTGAGACATCTGATAATTCTTTGCTATATACCCCTCATAAGTTTAGAAGAAGAAGAGGAGAAGAGTTTGGATTTATATCCCTCCTTTCTCTCCTGCAGGAGACTCAAAGGGGCTTACGATCTCCTTGCCCCTTCCCCCTTCACAACAAACACCCTGTGAGGTAGGTGGGGCTGAGAGAGCTCCGAGAAGCTGTGACTAGCCCAAGGTCACCCAGCTGGCGTTTGTGGGAGTGCCCAGGCTAATCTGAATTCCCCAGATAAGCCTCCACAGCTCAGGCGGCAGAGCAGGGAATCAAACCCAGTTCCTCCAGATTAGATACACGAGCTCTTAACCTCCTACGCCACTTCTGCTCCTCTACAATACAGTTGCAAGCTTATTTTCCTGTGTGACAAAAAGCAAATTCTCCCGGGCAGATGTTCTGGTTTATTCATTCATTTAGCCTTTATTTGGCATAGACAGTATAAAATCACATCAAAATACAAGCTTGCAACATATAACAAACGAAGTTGATTCATACATACTGTTGCTTAAGGGATATTTCCAGCCAAAAGTTCGCAGCCATTTTACAGAATGTAGCATCCAAATTATTTAATAAAAACAATAGTCTGCTTAGTTCATCCAGCTCGCCAGGTATCATAGAAAGCAACCTAGAGCCTTTGATTCTAATACTTGCCGATTTAGGACAACAGAATAATTGGCGAGTTAATGTTTCCAATTGATTTGCATCACATGAACACACCCTTTTGCACATTTCTAGATGGTTATATCTACCTCGTAGTATGGCAGAAGGGTTCTGGTTTATGTGTAGTAGTTGAGGTCAGTGGTTGAGGTCGTGTGTCAAACATAAGGTCTCGGGTTCAATTACCAGCGTCTCTAGTTAGAAAGGCACCAGTAATACTACAATACTCACAGGGGTCGGGGGTGGGGGGATCCCATCTTCTCACACTGCTGAGCCTAGTGTGGCTTCATGTCCTCTACTTCAACCCAGCTTCAGCTGAAGTTGGTGTCTGGGAGCTACTCTCAGCCCAGCGCATCTTCCAGTGTCTGCTGCGACTGGACCCAGAGCATCTCCTGCAGTGGTGGGATGCAAAAATTTTAGTAACAGGTTCCCATGGTGGTGGGATTCCAACAGTGTCGTAGCGCCAATGGGGCTGGGCGGGGCATGATGGGGGCGTGGCCAGGCATTCTGAGGGCGGGGCATTAATAATTTCTCTGTTACTGTAAAAAAACAGTTCCTAATTTCCAGCTGGTATCTTTCTGTCCATAATTTAAACTCATTATAGCAAGTCCTATCGTCTACTGCCAACAGAAACAGCTACTTCTCCTCTAATTGACTGCCTGTCAAATACTTAATACTTTCAAATACTTAATTTTGTTTCTAGAAATCAAAAGAAGAATGCTTTTCTTAAACAAGGAACTTTACGACATTACTAAAACATGTTTTTAAAACAGCCCAACAGGGAGAATTATCTCCCGTTTCCCAGCTTCGCTAACCAGCCACATAGGAAACAACAGGGCTTCATGATTTTTGGACCTAATGGAATTTCTAACGGAAAAGCAGACCCAATTAGCAATCCCCACACACAAATAATTAGTAACCCACTCTCGGGAACTGGTGAGAACCTGCTGGATCCCACCTGTGATCTCCTGGTATCTGCTGCTAGCATGGTCACACCTGGGGTTCTGTGGAAGTAGGGTAAGTGTATTGTCTGCATTTGCACAGATAATGTTCTTTTATTTTGGAGAGCTGAATTTAAACCCCCCCTATGCATTTTTTAAAGATTTCACGATTTTAAAAAAATCTCCCATGTTTTCAGGAGAATCTGTTTAGTGTTTTCAGGAAAACCTGTTTAGCCCCTATCCGCTGATTTGCATATATGCAGATGGGGATACATGTCATCATTAGATGTGGAGATTTGGGGGAGCAGAGTTGGGAGAGACTTTGAAGGAGTAATGGGTTCAAGGTGCAGGAAAAGAGATTCCACCTAAACATTAGGAAGAACTTCCTGACTGTCAGGGCTGTTCGACAGTGGAATTCGCTGCCTCGGAGAGTGGTGGAGTCTCCTTCTTGGGAGGTTTTTAAACAGAGGCTGAATGAACATATGTCGGGAGTGCTTTGATTGTGTGTTCCTGCATGGCAGGGTGTCGGACTTGACGGCCCTTGAGGCAGAGGTGGGATCCAACCAGTTCTCACCACTTCTCACTTTTTTCTGAGTGCCGAGAAGGGGTTACTAAAGCAACCTCCCTGCCCAATAGGGACTGGAGGTGCGTCTGTGTGGCGGCGCCACTGTTTGAATCCCACCACCATCGGAACCTGTTATTAAAATTTTTGGATCCCACCACTGCCTTGAGGCCTCTTCCAACTCTGTGATTCTAAGGAGGAAGATGGGTTCAAACACCGCACCACCAACTAGGACAAAAATGGTTTGCGCCCTAATTGAGCATCTGTCTACTGATCCCTGTTGGAAGTGATGATTTCCACTTGCCAGACCTTTGGCGTTTTGCTTTGGTTTCTAACAATGTTCGGCTTGTCTGTGGCTTCAGGAGTGGTCGGGGAGTTCACGTTCCGTTTCTCTTCTAATGACAGCTTTGACGTCCTGCCCGGATCTACAGAACTTTGCCTGCCGCAACAAAACATGCCTGTGTGCTTTCTTCGAAGGGGGGATGGTAAAATGTTGGGTGGGACAAGGCAAGACATTGAGAAACGTGGGAGAGTAGGGTTGCCAGCTCTGGGCTGGAAAACACCTGAGATTTTTTTTGGGGGGGGGGAGCCTGGGAAAGGCAGGGTTTGGGGAGTGGGGGGACATCAATGGAGTACAGTACCAAAGAGTGCAGCTGTTTTCTCCAAGTGAACTGGTGTCTGTCGCCTGCGGATCAGTAGCCACACTGCTAAGGGCAACGATAGCTTCCAATTGTGGGGCACACACATGTTTCCCCATGAGGTTCCATTAGCACCAGACCTGGTTAAAAGAGGACAGAGAACAGTGTGGTGTTAGGTGAGCATGGTGAGTAGGAGCTGGGATAAGGTGACCAGATGGTCACCTTTGTGAACCGGGACGGGGGATAGGCAGCAGCGCACACGCAGCCGCAGGAGCACACGGCCTTCTGAGATGCTGCTGTTTCAGCAAGCCCCCAAAGGCCGTGCTCCTGCGGCCGCATGTGTGGGAGGCTGCTGTACTGCCTTGTGCCCCAGAAGGCAGTGCGGCAGCCTCCCAAAAATCGGGACAATTTAAATAACCCGCGAGACGTGGGACAAATTGTTTGAAAGCGGGACTGTCCTGCCAAAAGCGTGACATCTGGTCAGCCTGAGCTAGGAGACCCAGGTTCAAACACATGCCTGCACTGGCGTAATGCCCATTGGGCAAGATGGGCAGCTGCCCAGGGCATCACCTTGTGGGGGGCATCAAAATGCTGGGTTCGTTTTTGGGTATTTTAGTGGTTTTCCATTTTTGGCCTGCAGGGGACGCAGTGTTTTGGCTAGCGGCACCAAAATTTCAGGGTATCATCAGGAGACTGTCCTTATGCTACCCCCCAAGTTTGGTGAGGTTTGGTTCAGGAAGTCCAAAGTTATGGACTTCCAAAAGGGGTGCCCCTATCCCCCATTGTTTCCAATGGGAGCTAATAGGAGATGGGGGCTACAGTTTTGAGGGTCCATAACTTTGGCCCCCCTGAACCAAACTGCACCAAACTTGGGGGGTTTCATTAGGGTAGTCTCCTGATGAGACTCTGAAAGTTTTGAGACTGTGCCTTCAGAAATGTGCCCCCCCACAGCCTGCAACCCCCCATTGACAGCAATGCAGAAAACTCAATGCAGAACTAAAATTCTTGGGCAAATTTCTAGGATGTTCCTGCAGGGGGTGCATTTTTGATGTATCGGCCCAAAATTTCAGGGTATCATCTGGAGATGATGGCACCCCCCAAGTTTGGTGCAGTTTGGTTCAGGGGGTCCAAAGTTATGGACCCTCAAAGGGTAGCCCCCATAGCAAAGAATGGGGGATGGGGCACCTCCTTTGAGGGTCCAGAACTTTGGACCCCCTAAACCAAACTGCACCAAACTTTGGAGGTACCATAAGGACAGTTGCTGATATGTCTAAAAATGAACCCCCTGCAGGCACCAATGTCCTGGTGCAAAAAAAATTTTGGTCATGGTGGAGTGGCCGCCCATGGGGGGGGGGGGGCATCCAACTCAGGTTTTGCCCAGGGCTACAGTTTGCCCAGGGCTGCCTCGTTACGCCCCTGCATGCCTGCTTGAGATCTTGGGCCAGGTTTCTCTCTCCTAACCAACAGATACTGACTCAGAGGCGTACCACTTTGGAAGTAGCTGAGGCTGCTGTTTTTCTAGGGCTACCCACACCTGCTTCAGAAATACCTGGAGATTTGAGGTGTGTAGCCTTGGAGAGTGAGGTTTAGGAAGGGGAGGGAACTTGGTAGCACATGATGCCATGCAGATCCACGCACTAAAGCAGCCGTTTTCTGCAGGAGAAGTGGAGCAAACGTTTTCAAATAAATAAGCAAGCAAACCATCTGTGTAGTCTGGAGAGCAGCTGTAATTTCAGGTGATCTCCAGCCCGCACCTGGAAGCTGGCAACCCTACGTGCTGCTAGCTGTGGGCTGCTTTGATCAATGGGGGTGATGAAAAACCTGCCTTAATAGGGTATGAAAATAGAGTCCTTTTCCATCGATGGTAAACTTAATTAGAGACCTGTGTGTGCTGTTTTAACTTTTAACAACTGCCTGCAGAACCAGGAAGTGGGTGATCAAAGGGAAATATTTGTTGCTTTTGATGTGTAGTGATGGTCCGGCTCTTTTCTCGTGGTAATTGCCTACTTTTCATGTCCTTCACATCCCAAATCAAGCAAATTCTGCATCTTTCCTCTGTTACAGAACAGCAGGAATGAAGCCTGCATGGGGAAGGATTTCCTCTAACTCAACAACAGTTTCGTTTATCCTTTTTCTCTCATCCTGGGAACGACAACACTATTGAAGAAGGCTAGGCTGTGAATGGGGCTCATATTCTTATTGGACGTGGTTTCTTGATGTTGTCATTTATTTATTTTTCAAACATTCCTGTCCCATTTTATTTCCTTGTACTCAGGGCAGGAAGGGTGGCTAGAGGCACGTGATATTTTCTAAAATAAATTGTATACTTAAAAAAAAATCCCCTCTGTTTTCTAAAAGCATTTGCCCTGGCCCACAAAATGCTTGGTAACACATCACTGCCGATTATATTATGGGGCATTAAATGTGAACTTTAAAAATCACCTGAATTAAACGAGGGAGGTTTAAATTAGAGGCCATTAATGCACATGTAGTCTTCTTCACGTTGAGCGTATGTAACCTCTAACTGTGGGTTCTGTGGGGCAGAACCTGAAATGAGTTTGCAACAACAATTTTTAAAAACAAAATGGTTTACTTTCTTAACATATAACATCAACATTTAACATCACGCTTCAAGGTCCTGTTCAGGTTTGCATTTTCAAGTCCTTATATTTACAGTCTACTGATACTGCCAAGTCCAATTCCTCTTTGCAAGTGGGTTGGCTCCTGAAGACTCCGAGGGCTTGATGAACAGGATTCAACATGATGAAGGTTTCCAGGAGAACTCTCACCCATTACAAACACAAAAGAAACCCTGAAACAATAAACTCCAACATTTACAACATAGCAAAAATAAACTACCACCTTCCCAGTAGTTCCCAACAACATTGCAGTTACCTTAACAAGGTGTTAAGGGCTTATAGAAATCAAGGTCCGAGTCTGGTAGCCTCGTCTCCTCCAAACTAGCTCTGCAGCCTTCTGCTTCTTTGAATCTCCGCCCCTTACTGGGTCAACCCATTCTGAGCATGGGGGTTACACGTACATTCCCTTTGGGTTGGATTCACTGTGAAGCAGGTGTTTTCCCCTCTCCTGAACTTACCGCGCCTAAGATCGGAGAGTTTCTGCGGTTTCTAAAACCCCCAAAAGCACAACTTTTCTCTCTTTGCAGGGAAAGTGAAGGGAGACGGTTTTCTCCCCATCCTCCCCCATCCACTCAGTAGCAGTTCCTCCCTCTCTTAGTAGCAGCAATTCAGAGTGACCAGAAGAGCAGCCTTTTTAATATAAAAATTGTCACACTGCTGGTCAATTTCTAATGCAATGGACCAGTGAAATCTACATGGTTTAGAAGAAGAGTTTGGATTTATATCCCCCTTTCTCTCCTGCAGGAGACTCAAAGGGGCTGACAATCTCCTTGCCCTTCCCCCCTCACAACAAACACCCTGTGTGGTAGGTGGGGCTGAGAGAGCTCTGAAAAGCTGTGACTAGCCCAAGGTCACCCAGCTGGCGTGTGTGGGAGTGCACAGGCTAATCTGAATTCCCCAGATAAGCCTGCACAGCTCAGGCGGCAGAGCGGGGAATCAAACCCGGTCCCTCCAGATTAGAGTGCACCTGCTCTTAGCCACTGCTCTTAGCCATGATGGCTGCATTCAGCCGTGCTCTTCTGTTCCGTGGCCTGCAGGGCAGCCGTCCTGACATCTGCTTCGGGCGTCTTCATTCTGCAGCTGCTTGCTCCACAAACATCTATCTACACCCATCCTGCTCCGTGCTTTGGGTGATGTGTGATTACTGGCATTATGAAGCCAGCTGGGTGTAGTGGCTAGAGTGTCGGAATGGGATCTGGGAGACCCAGGATTGAACCCCCGTTCGCGTGTGTCGCAATGCAGTGGTTAAGAACAGGTGGATTCTAATCTGGAGAACCGGCTTTGATTCCCCACTCCTCCACCCGAGTGGCAGAAGCTTATCTGCTGGGTGACCTTGGGCTAGGCACAGTTCTCTCTGAACACTCTCAGCCCCACCTGCCTCACGAGGTGTCTGTTGTAGAGAGAGGAAGGGAAAGGAGTTTGGAAGCTGCCTTGAGTCTCCTTCCAAGAGAGAAAGGTGGGGTATAAATCCAAATTCTTCTTCTTCCTCCTTGAAGTTTCCTGGGTGACCCTGGGCCCATGGTGGCGAACCTTTGGCACTCCAGATGTTATGGACTACAATTCCCATCAGCCCCTGCCAGCATGGCCAATTGGCCATGCTGGCAGGGGCTGATGGGAATTGTAGTCCATAACATCTGGAGTGCCAAAGGTTCGCCACCACTGCGGCCTGGGCCAATCACATATCAAATAAAATGTTTCCTCTATGGCAGTGGTGGCGAACCTGTGGCACATGTGCCAGAAGTGGCACTCAGAGCCCTCTCTGTGGGCACGCACAGAGTGCCCCCCCCACATCTAGGCTGGCCTGGGCTGCTGAGCTCAATTATTAGCATTAAACCTAAGACCTAGTTTTGGGGAAGCAGTGTAGGTAACCCTGTTAAGCACTGTTAAACCCCACTGATTTTCATGTTAAGAACTAAAGCGCGATCCTTTACCTGGGAGTAAGCTCAGTTGCTGGCAATGGGGCTTGCTTTTGAGTAAACCCTCCTAGGGTCGTGATTCACCCTTTGGAAGAGTTGCACAGTTGCTTCAAAGCAAAGCCACCGACTACCACCAAGCTTACTCCTGAGTAATGCATGCCTCGGAACCAACCGTTTTTTTCTAAACTGAAACCATTCAATAGACAAATGCCCTTTTTATTAATTCTGTAATTTATAATGCCAATAAAGGCTTTGGAATTGAAATTGGCAAACTGAAACCTCAGTATTCAGGTTAAATAGCCGTGTTGGCACTTTGCGATAAATAAGTGGGTTTTGGGTTGCAATTTGGGCACCATCACTGCTCTATGGAGTGGTACATATCCATCCCCCCCTCACAAAAACCCTCTTTTTTCAGTCTGAAAACATTTTAAATTAATCCTTAGTTCGGGGAGGGGTCTGAAAATGGTTTCACTAAGTCAGGGATAGGGAACCTGCGGCTCTCCAGATGTTCAGGAACTACAATTCCCATCAGCCCCTACCAGCATGGCCAATTGGCCATGCTGACAGAGGCTGATGGGAATTGTAGTTCCTGAACATCTGGAGAGCCGCAGGTTCCCTACCCCTGCACTGATTCTTTTGTGAAACCATTTCCCCTTGCTGTGTGGATCTCTTTAAAACATTCTGCATATCATTCTGAGGTCCTCAGACTTCCTCATCAATGCCATTTTCTGAGCTCACACCAGCAGTCTTGCGCTGTAATTTTGTCATTTAAAAAAAAAGAGGGGGGTTGTCTCCAGAGCTTCGAATACACAACCCCTAAAGAATCGCAGCGTCAGGCTTTGAAGCTTCGGAGCATCAGATCTACAGATCTGTAAAAAAATAAAATAAAATGGAATGACCACAAAGGGGCAGCTGGGAGTCATTTTGAGGGGGGTAAATGCTGACCAACAGCGGGGGGGGGAGGGGGGAATAGAAGACATTGTGGAAACATTTTCCAAACGTTTTCAGGGATTTGTTTGAAAATGGCCACCGTCTGCCCTGAGGATCTCAGGCAGAGAAAAATATTTCCCAACAACTTTGGAGTAGGGAATTTGGGGGCAAACGTGGCAACTCCTGTATGCTGTGCTGAGTCGTGGCCCCTCCGGGGTGGAGATTGTCTGGCGCAACTGGAGGGAAGGACCTCTTTCTCTTTCTCTCAGAGGAGGGTCGGATAAGATCAGCGATTTTCCAGCTGAGTTCCTGCGAAACCCTGAGGTTCCCTGCCGGAATCTTATCAGACATTATTTCAGCGGTGAGACTGGCAAGCGTTGCCCTCCGGGCCGCCAAAATAAGCAGGTGGGTCGGAGGAACAGGATCGGGCACGGTTGCCCTGCTCAAAGCTACAATATATCTTCCTAATGTGAGCGCAGACCAGCTCCTCCTCCACATCGAGCATGTCCTGGTATGCGCTGATGTTGGACGTACAGATCTCGCTTGCCTTCTGCTGCTGTAACCAAAAAGACAGTCAGTTCCAGGGAATGCCTCCAGCCTCCCGGAAGGCAACGATCAGGCCCAGCCAGACTGGTAAGATACACTTCATGTTTGTAAATTGTGTGTGACTTACTCGTGATGACCGTGGGGCAGACATAATTCAAGCAAGACAGTGCACTGCGAGTCGATGTGAGGAGCGGCTACTTAGCCAGCCACCGTGCTGAAGGTTGTCGCTGCACATAAACACATGAAACTGCCTTATACTGAATAACTGGTCCTGAGTATTGTGTACTCGGACAGGCAGCTGCTGTTCAGCCTCTGTAGCCATGACAGACAGACCCATCTAGGAAGAACTCTTTTGCTGTTTCTGCACAGCACAATTATACCGGGTTACAACCAGTATCATACAAGCCGGGTCTATTTTATCCCTGTTTCTCCCTCCGCATGGCTGCCTGTTTTTTTTCCAGGAGCCGAGTTAAGACCGGGAGGTAATACTCCAGTTTGTTCTGCACCAGCTCAGGTCTTTTGTATTTACACCCCCACAAAAATGCAGCGCCGGGGGCTTTCCCCACTACAGAAGGGAGCTAAAGTCAACTCGGTTCCCTTCAGTGGAGGGCGATTCCAGGCTGTCCCCCCAGCAACTGAGTTGGCCCCCTGGAACCGAGCTAAGTGGGCGGGATCATCTTGGTGCCTGTTTCGCTCCTCGATTGTGATTGGCGCTTGTGTTACGGCAGGAAACGGGAGCGTTCTTTTTTTTACAGTTTACAGTTACATGCGCTTTCTGCCCGCCACGACTCTCCCGTTCTGCGCATGCCACAAAAGTGGCTCGTGATTGGTTGAACGAATGAGGTATCGTTTCGATGCTTCCCCACTTCGAAGCTTCGAAGCGGTATCGACCTTTGTTCCGGCAGAAAAGTGTAGTTCATAAATGCAACAAGATGTCGCAGTTCAGGGGGGGGGGGGGACTGAGACAAAACAGTGTTGAGCTCGGTGGCAGTGGGGATTCACTGAGGCGAACTTAAGTAGAAAACAGTTCAACTCTGTCAGTGGGGAAAGCCCCCCAGAGAGACAAGGTGGGAAAAATAAACCGTTTCAGCTCCCATGGTGTTTGTACGGAAGCGGGGTCATCCCAGGATATTTGAAAAGAATCACCAATCTGGCTATTTTTGAAAATCCCGAGATAAGGGAAATATCAGGGGCAACACCAGGGCAGGCCCGCTTTAGCACCGGGAACCGTGTGGAAAACTTGCACGAACCGGGATATTTCAGTTGCCCATCCCGGGATATTTAGACCGTGCGGAAACAGCCCTTGACTGGAACACATAAAAAACACAGGGTTGTAGCCCTCCAGCCTCTTTCGACAACTAGGACTCTCTAATTACATCTTTCTTTTAATTGATTTCTTACTTATTAAAATCTCTCTCGCTCACACCTTTTCCCCCATTCAAACACCCCATTCAAGGCAGGTGTTGTGTGGTACCCTCTGGAAGATGTTTGACTTTCTAAAGAGCAGGATTGAGAGACCTGGTATTTAGTTTCAGGTGCCTGGATCACAAAAGACCAGGAAACCGGGCTGAGGCGGGACTCGGAGCTCTGGGGGCTGAATTTTCATGCGTTAGAAATGCAGCTGGCAAATCTATAAAGGTCAAGAGAGGGTTTTGTTTGTTTGTAGGGCACAGAGGATAATCGCTGTCTTGTTCATACGCAAATATAGGGCAGGTGAAAGAGATTTGCAGCAGCATAGTCTTTAGTTGCATTCACAGAAAGCGGATCCACAAGGGCTTCACATTAATCTGAAGGCTATCCATTCTAATCTGTGAAACGTTTACCTGGAACTGGTCCTAGGAAAATATGGGTGTGCTTCCACGGAAGGATTATCAATGACTTAACCTCAGGGACTCTGTAGGTGCAAGGCAAACAATACTTGATCAACCTACGTATCATTAATTTACAGCATCCAGGAAGTCACTTTGCCCTCTAGAACAGTGACAAAAAAAATTAGAAAAATCCATGGTGGTGGTCACCCGTAGCAACTAAAAATAGAGCCTCCAGGTTCATTGGCAGAATACCTCTAAGGACAAGGAAAGAAGAGTAGAAGAAGAGTTTGGGATTTATACCCCACCTTTCCCCCATGCAAGGAGTCTCAAAGTGCTTTACAAACTCCTTCCCTTTCTCCATAACAGGAACCTTGTGAGGCAGGTGGCGCTGAGAGAGTTCTGAGAGAACTTTGACTGGCCCAAGGTCAACCATCAGGCTTCATGTGGAGGAGCAGGGAAACAAATCAAGTTCACTAGATAAGAGTCCGCCACTCATGTGGAGGAGTAGAGGAATCAAACCCGGTTCTCCAGATTAGAGTCCACCTGCTCTTAACCATCACACCACGCTGGGGTTACCTTGCCCTGCCAGTCAACATCCCAGGGAAATCTGGCTGGTCATAGTTAAGAAAAGTCTACTGCGTTTGTTCAGGAGTGGCTAAAACCTGACACAGGGGGTTGCCAACTCCAGCTTGGGAAATTCCTGGAGGGAGGTGGAGCCTGTGAGGACATACGGGACCGCAGCAGGGCATAATACCATACAGTGCCCCTGTGCTAGACTAATTGCAGCAACACAGCTGGTCTGAAGGAAAAAACAAATATGGACTTTTTGGCTTTAATGATTTCCTAAAGACTGAGGTAGAAGCAGAATAACAACTGGGGGCGATTCCGCACACAAGTGTAATAGGTTCAACCCAGTTCCCTGAGAAGGGTACTGACCTAGGTCGAAGCCATTGTTGTTCCCCACTGCAACCAGCTTGATCCCAGCTCGGAGGGCGGAATCATCCTGTGCCTCTTCGCTCCGTTCGATTGGCTACTGTTCGGCCATGTTCCGCCTATCCCTCATTACACGCTATTAAAAAAACTGCCACAGGAATGGAGGGACGAAGGTGGCGTTTTTTGATTGGCCAGCTGTACGCATGCCCGAAACACTCAGCTGTGATTGGCTGAATGGGGGACTCCTGGCACCAGAGATTCCGCACTTTACTGGAATCGAGCTGAGTTTGAGCGTGGTTCCCTGAAAAAGTAGCAGTTCCCAACTGGTGTCGGAAACTTGACCGTTACACGGGGCGAAGCTGGTACAAAACCACGTCGATCCCAGTAGTTGTGCGGAGCACTTGGGTCAAACGCAGCTCGAACTTAGATCGATAACGCAAGTGCGGAATCGACCTAGGTGACTGATAGCTGAAGAAGGGGCTTGGTTCCCTGCAAAACGGGATTGTGATTCCACCAGTTGTCTTGTTCTGACTATTTGTAATCATACAGAAAGTGACTGGAGGAGCTAGTTTGACTATTTGCACCCTTTGTGGGTCTAGTTCACCTCACGGTACTTTCTTTTTTGTTTGGGTCACCAATATTGACTGTATGATTTTGACTGAGAAAGCTGGATTTATTGTATATACCTTTTGTAATACTAGCTTACATCACATGTTGTTATAGAAGCTTTTATTCTTTGCTTGTAAGATTGTCTTTCAGTCTGTTTTGTTTACTTGCACGCTCACAACCTACGGCTTTTGTTTCAATGTAGCTGCACTACATTCATCTCCAGTGAGATTAGAATTATTCCTGTTGTTTCCTTGTTACACTAAACTCACCTTTTGTGTTTTCAGCTGATTTTCAAGACATGCAGAATATTCAAGATTAATTCATATCGCACTTTGCAGCTGGAGTAGCAAAATCCACTCGCATTTGTGAGTGGATTTTGCTATTCCGCAGCTGCATATTGCATTGAAAGTGGATTGAAAGTGCATTATTCTGCGTGTGCTGAAGGGAGCTGCCAACTGTGGATCGGAATTTTTGGTTATTTGAAGCCAGAGCCTAGGTAGGGTGGGATTTGAGGGACAGATAGACCTCAGCCAGTGGTGGGATCCAAAAAAATTTAGTAACAGGTTCCCATGGTGGTGGGATTTAAACAGTGGCGTGGCCAATGGGGCTGGGCGGGCATGACGGGGGGCGTGGCCGGGCATTCCGGGGGCGGGGCATTAATAATTTCTCTGTTACTGTAAAAACTCTTACTGTGGAAAAAAAGTTCCTAATTTCCAGCTGGTATCTTTCTGTCCATAATTTAAACTCATTATAGCAAGTCCTATCGCCTACTGCCAACAGAAACAACGACTTCTCCTCTAATTGACTGCCTGTCAAATACTTAATACTTTCAAATGCTTAATTTTGTTTCTAGAAATCAAAAGAAGGATACTTTCCTTAAACAAGGAACTTTACCATATTTCTAAAACATGTTTTTAAAACAGCCCAACAGGGAGAATTATCTCCCGCTTTCTACCTTCGCTAACCAGCCACATAGGAAACAACAGGACTTTATGATTTTGGACCTAATGGAATTTCTAACGGAAAAGCAGACCCAATTAGTAACCCCCCTCGGCACACGCAGTCAATTAGTAACCCACTCTCGGGAACTGGTGAGAACCTGCTGAACCCACCTCTGACCTCAGCAGGATATAATGCTGCACAGTGCACCTTGCAAAACAACAGTTTCCTCGGGGGAACCGATCTCCATGTTCTGGGGATTGGTTGTAAATCCAGGAAATCCCAGGCCCAACTGGAGGTTTGCAGCCATGATAGCACTGCAGTAATTCAAAGTGTTTTATTTATAGAATCTTGTTCGCTATAACTACAGCACTGCAAGGTAGACCCATATTCTTATCCCCATATTGCAAATGGGATTCCTAAAGCCGCTAGTTAAATATATCATTGACCCAGGTTCAAAACTGCTACTCTACCAGATATTTGTAGGTTGAAATATAAACACATCAGTCCTGGGTAGCAATACCAGGCAAAAGTGTCGTTTCTCTCTCCCTTAAGATAATGAACTTCCTTTCCAGCACTGGGGTAAAATGGAATTTAATCCACTCGCTGGCTATGTAAAACAATACAGGAAAGAGAAATCATCTCTGAGGAAGTTTAAGGGAAACCTGACGGCTGTTTTGACAAGATAGGTGCGACTTTAAGACCTAAACTTTCTCGTAAAATGCCTTGTTTGTATATGATCACCCAGTACCCAAAACCGGATCAACCAGGCTCCCAAGTCACCTCTGGCTCATGGTAACGCTTTGGATCAGTGCTCTCCAAACAATCCCTGTCATTATCAGCCTAGCTCATGTCTTGCAAACTGAGGGCTGGGATTTCCTGTACTTCCTTTACACTAAATCTTAGCCAAAAGGCCCAGAAGTGACTGCTTTTATAGAGCCAATCAATTTTGTGTGTTTCCTGAAAACGGTTTCCCTTAGCAATACTTCTTTGTGGGACTGTTTTCACTTGCTATGTGGATCTCCTTAAAATATTTCCCACGCTGTTTAATAGTCCCCGGACTACCGAATCAGTGCCATTTTGGAGCTTCACGCCGCCATTTTGCACCATATTTTTGTCATTTTAAAAAATGTTATGGGCGGGGTGTCGGTCTATGTAGCTTCGAAGACATAACTCCTCAAGAACCATAGCACAAGGCTTTGAAACTCTGTAGGATCAAATTTACAGATCTGTAAAAAAAAAATCAGAATGACCAGGAAAATAGTGGCCAGGAATTGTTTTGAGGGGATAAGTGTGGACAACAGGGCGTGGATAGAAAACTGCACCAATGGCTCAAAACTCAATTATAATGTATAATTCTTAATTAATAAATATTTTGCCAGTCTGTCTGTCATTTAACCATTCTTTGTTACTTCTCTAAAAAAATATTGCTGTTGGTTTTGTAAATGAATGGTCAAATGATAGACAGAGACTGTTATCTGCAAAATATGTATCAAGGAGGAATAATACATTATTGGAGTGGTGAGCAATTAGTGCCAAGTATTATTATGTATCCCTACCTGGAAGTTGGCAGTTCTAGCTGGACACTGTGTAATTCTGGCAGTTTTCCTAGTCCTGACATGATTTTGTTGCATAAAATGCAACAAAAAACCTTGCAAGAATTTTTTTAAAGAATCAAAGCATTTCTTTCTGTAGTTTTATTTGCATCCTTAACTACTATTACTTTTTTCTTCTTCTTCTTTAGTTTAACCTGTAAGAATGACAGATCGAGAAGCAGAGGCGCATTTTCCAACCATTGAAAGAAAACCGGTCTGCAGATATGGACTATAGAGGTATATAGCATATTTGGTTTCCTCCTTTGTTTAGCTGGATCTTTATTTTAATCTGGATCTCTATTATATATATATTCAATATTTTCGATTCAAAAAAATTTGAAAAAAAATTCAGCTCTATTTCAATTTTTAGAGATGCTTTGTGTTTTTTTGGTTTTGGCCTGTTTGGTTGTGGTGGGGAGGGCAGCCGCCCATGAGGGGGGCGGAAAACTCAGATTTTGCACCGGGCTACATTCTCCTTAGATACACCTCTGGCTCAAGATCGACTCAGCCTTCCATCCTTCTGATGTCAGTAAAATGAGTACCCATATTGCTGGGGGTAGAAGTGTAAGGCAACCGCAAACCACCCCAGAAACAAAGTCTGCCTAGTGAACGTTGTGATGTGACGTTTCCCCATGGGGCATTGATGTCCCAGTGCTTACACGGGAGTCTGCCTTTATTTTGATTACGTTTGTATGTCCATCATATCATGGGTAACTGGAAGAAATCATCCCAGCGATTGTTGCCCTAGGACAGTGATGGCGAACCTTTTTGAGACCGAGTGCCCAAATTGCAACCCAAACCCCACTTATTTATTGCAAGATTTCCAAGATGGCGCCGATGAGGGCTGCCTCGGTGGAATGCTCTCAAATGGCTTCTACATTTTCTACTATTTCCTGCAATTTACAACGAATTTCATACTCCAGAGACCTTCTGCTAAGAATTAGGGAACGTTTCCTTAAGGAGTGGCTCTCTGCAACTTTACCCCTATCTGTCTTTACAACCATGGAGGAAATTTCAGCACAGGAGGCAGCCATTTCCCGGCAACAACAGATCTTTACAACCACGGAGGAAATTTCAGCACAGGAGGCAGCCATTTCCTGGCAACAACAGATCAGCAAAAACAAGCACAGGCGGCAGAGACGAAGAGGTAAAAGGGCTAAATTTTAAATAGACTAAGGAATAAGGAATTAAAAAACTCCATTCCTTCAATCTTTCTTACCAATTTATGCTCACTTGCCAACAAGATAGATGAAATACTTTTTAAACAGATGCAATTTGGATTTTACAACGCATCTGGTTCTATGCTTTACTGAAACCTGGCTAAATGAGAGCATTGGATGATAATAGCATGTGCATACCGGGGTTTCAGATATTTTGTTCAGACAGGATTGCAGAATTATCAGGGAAGAAAAAGGAGGAGGATTATGTATATACATCAACAAAAGCTGGTGTCAGGACATAACAATAATTCAAAAATTCTGTGATGAAAACTTGGAGTCCTTACTTATTAATTGCAAACCTTTTTATTCCCTCGAGATAAATTCAGTTCTGTTCTTTTGGTTTACGCTCATCCACAAGCGCCTGTAAAAGGCATTAAGAACTCTAGCCGATCAGATTATGGAGGCTGAAGCCCAAATACCCTGATTCACTGGTTATTATTTTGGGAGATTTAAACAAAGCAAACTTAAGGGAAGACCTACCAAAATACTTTCAGCATGTCAACTGTCCCACCAGAGGCAAGAATATCTTAGACCACTGCTATACAACACTGAAAGATGCTTATCCGTCGTTACCACGAAAGCAGCTGTAGGCCATTCTGATCATTGCATGATTCACCTTGTACCTGCTTACAAACAAAGATTTAAAGCCACAAAACCAATAACTAAATCAGTGAGAACTTGGACTGAAGAGGCAAAGTTAAAGCTGCAGGCTTGCCTTGACTGTACAGACTGGAATATTTTAAAGACACCTCCTGCAGATTTGGATGAACTCACAGATACTGTAACATCATATGTCAGCTTCCTAGAAGATCTTTGTATACCAACCAGGAACTTCAGTGATATATAGTAAACAACAAACCTTGGTTCACAGCTAAACTTAAGCAGTTACGCTGCTCCAAAGAAGAGGCGTACAGAAAGGGTGATAGAATGCGGTAGAATCAGGCCAGAAAAGTATTAACGAAGGAGACCAGAGCAGCAAAAGAAACTACTCTGAAAAGCTAAAAAAAATCAGTTTTCACCAAACGTAAAACAGCAAACATGTGGAAAACTCTCAAAAAATATCACCGGTTACAGCAAACCACCTTCCCAAGCTGGAGGAAATCAGCAATTGGCAGACGCATCTGAATGTGTTCTACTGTAGGTTTGAAAACAATCTACAGTCACCTTTCTCCACAACCTCTATCTCTGACGCACCAACAATAGCCAAACTTCCTACAACTGAACTCCATTTCATTGGGTTTACAACCCCTGGTGATTCTCAGAAAAGGAAGTGCAAGATTCATTTCACAGACAGAAGCCTGGAAAAGCACCAGGCTCCAGACAAGATAACACCTTCTTGCTTAAAAGTCTGTGCTGTCCAATTGGCCCCATTTTCACCCAAATCTTCAACAAATCACTAGAGATGTGCTATGTTCCTTCCTGCTTCAAACACTCCACTATCATCCCAGTGCCAAAGAAGCCTTCCATCAAGGAACTGAAATCCATCACAGACCAGTTGCTCTAACATCTGTAGTTATGAAAACTTTTGAAAGGCTAGTGATGTACCATTTGAAAACCATCACGGATCCACTGTTGGACCCTTGCAATTTGCATACCGAGCAACAGAGATCGACAGACGATGCTGTTAATATGGCTTTGCACTATATCCTACAGCATCTTGAATCGCCAAAGACCTATGCAAGGGTCCTCTTTGTTGACTTTAGTTCAGCATTCAATACTATCAGACACGAGATTCTTCTATCCACACTAAATCAGCTTAGCAGTACCTGAGCATATTTGTAAGTGGATCACAAGCTTCCTAACAGATAGGAAACAGCAGGTGAAGCTAGGAAAAATTACATCAGACACCTGTAAAATGAGCACAGGCCCTCAAGGCTGTGTACTTTTCACCACTTCTCTTCTCTGTATACCAATGACTGCATCTCAAACGATCCATCTGTTAAAATACTGAAATTTGCAGATGATACAACAGTGATTGGTCTCATTCGAGACAACGATGAAACCACATACAGCCGGGAGGTTGAACAACTAGCCTCGTGGTGCCACTGGAACAATCTAGAACTGAACACACTTAAAACCGTAGAAATGGTGGTAGATTTCAGGAGAAACCCTCCCATCCTACCTCCTCTCACAATACTAGACAACACAGTATCAATAGTAGAGACCTTTAAATTTCTAGGCTCCATCATATCTCATGACCTAAAATGGTCACCTAATATTCAAAATGTCATCAAAAAAGCACAACAAAGAATGTTCTTTCTGCTACCAACTCAGGAAGCTCAAACTGCCTAAGGAGCTGCTGATACAGTTCTACAGAGGAATCATTGAGTCTGTCATCTGCACCTCTATAACTGTGTGGTTTGGTTCTGCAACCCAACAAGATCGACACAGACTTCAGAGAATAATCAGAACTGCAGAAAAAACAATTGCTGCTAACCTGCCTTCCATTGAGGACCTGTATACTGCACGGGTCAAAAAAAGGGCTGTGAAAATATTTACTGACCCCTCGCATCCTGGACATAAACTGTTTCAACTCTTACCCTCTAAACGTCGCTACAGAGCACTGCACACCAAGACAACTAGACATAAGAACAGTTTTTTCCCGAATGCCATCACTCTGTTAAACAAATAATTCCTCGATAATGTTAAACTATTTATTATATACCTTAGTAGATTATTACTGCTCTACTTGTTCATCATTCCTATTACCCATCTCCTCCCACTTATGACTGTATGACTATAGCCTGTGCTGACATTTTATTTTATTTTATTTTATGATTTTACATTTTATGTTTTCATTACTACTGATTGTTTCCTGATTGCTTACTAGACCTATATGACAATCATTAAGTGCTGTACCTTATGATTCTTGACAAATGTATTTTTCTTTTATGTACACTGAGAGCATATGCACCGGAGACAAATTCCTTGTGTGTCCAATCACACTTGGCCAATAAAGATTCTATTCTATTCTATTCTCAAAGGGCCAACCTGGCAATTTAACCTGAATGCTGAGGTTTTAGTTTAGAAAAAAACGGTTGGCTCTCTCTTCCTCCGCCCCACCCACTCGAGCAGGGGCCAGCCTGCTGTACGATCCAGCAAGTCCCACGCGCACCACTCTGTCCCTCTCTAGCATCTCTGCCTGCTCTGTGCCCCCCCCCGGGCAGCAGCCACCCAGAGCACAGGCACCAGGCCACCAGCTGAGTCCTCCCTGCTCACCGCGGTGCGCACACGTCATGCTCAGTGGCCCAGGCCAGCCTAGATGGGTGTGTGTGTGGGGGGGGTGATTTTCCACCCCCACATGACGAACTCTATGTGTGCGTGCCCACAGAGAGGGTTCCAAGTGCCACCTTTGGCACCCGTGCCATAGGTTCTCCATCACTGCCCTAGGAAGAAGGTGGTGAATCAACAGCAAATTGAATGGGAGAAAAACAAACCTGAGAATTTGCCACACAGGAAATATTTGGAGAAAATATTTTCCTAACTAGGGCTGCAAGCTCAGAGTTGTAGCAGAGAAGGGGGAGGATATTTTGTTTTAATTATTTGAACATGTATTTGAACCTGGCTCTCTCCTCTACTGGAGCAAAAAGAGGGGAGGCATTTTTCAAAAATAACCATAACAGGTTTACAAAGCTCAGTCCGTGCCACGAGTAAACAAAATTACAGCAAAACAGATCGACATTGTCTGCAGTTCACCAAAAGCTCTTTAAATGGCGCCAGGATATTGATATTGATTAATATCTTATTGATTGATCGTTATGCTCTTGTAAGTGGCCCTGGGCCCATAAGGGGAAAAGCAACTTATAAATTGAATAAAATAAATAAAAGGGCCACCTAGCAGCTTTTCTTAAGGCAAAATGGAGGGATTGCTTCCGAAGGGAGTCCGTTCCGCAAAATCAGGTTGCTTCAGAAAAAATAAACCCAAAATGGGTGACGGGTTTGGTCTCAGCTCTCAGAGATAGCCCCATAGGTCAGGGTTGAGAATTGGAGTGCAATTAGATTTCATCCATGATGCCATCCCCTGTAGGGCAGCCCCTGTCCCGGAGATCGATGGTCTAGAGTGTGTCGGCCTGGAGTGGTTGGCCCAGGAGAGGTTGGCTGTTCTCCTGGTGTACCGGTCGCCTAGCGCACCGGGAAATAGCCTGCCACGGCTGCTGGAGGTGGTGGCGATCATGCTGCGCTATGGGTTCCTCAGGCTTATTGTCCTTGGGACTTCAATGTCCATGCTCTATTACACCGCCTCATGTGCAGTGAAGGCTATGGACCTGGTGTCATCCATGGCGTAATTCGGGCCTCTCCTTGGTAAATTCTGGCCCCACTCATGAGGCCGGACACACATTGGACTTGGTCTTCGGGTCGGGGGTTAATATGGTCATATCCTCTACTGATAGAGTGCCATGGTCTGACCATTATGCCCTGAAGGTTCGGATGGATGTGCCGCAACACCCCTTGTCTAGGCTTTTAATCGGCGATTTTGTCCTCGCTCAAGGAGACTTTATGGCATCCTATTGGTTTCCTGGAATGCTCTCATGGCGGACTCTGAACCCACCGGCACCTCTTTGATGAGCTATTAGTGGGAGACTGGAATTTCGGCTCTCCGATGCCATCGAGGAGATTGTGACTCGCTGCCTCTTCTACTTCAGCTAAGGCTAGCCCCCCTTTGGTATACCGAAAGAGCTACGCCTATATGAAGCGGGAACTTAGGACGACTAGAGCTTAGTGTGTAGAGGAAAGTCCGCGGACGAGGCTGCATTACCTAACATCTTATAGGATGTTTATGAAGGCTTTGAGGAGATGCATGCTGCACAATTGGCGAGCGCATAAGAGTTTCTTTTCTCCTCCTCCCCTCAAGGCCAGCCTCGCCAGCTCCTCACCGCACAATTAGTTTCAGATTATCTCGGCTCCTGACCCTCACCAGTCTGAGGGGTCTAAAGCAAATTGTCACCATTGGCTATTAGCTGTGAGGCATTTATGCGGAGCTTTTTTTTGCAGACAAAGCCGTCGCATCTCAGGCCAAGATTTACTCTGCCACCTTAGAGACAATAAGTTTAACTGGAGGCTCCTTTGCCGCCTTCTCTGGCCCTTTGCTTCTGGCCCAGTTCTCCCTGCCTCGGAAGCCGCTGTTGACAGGGCCCTGGCTGCTGTTAGACTTACTTACCTGTCCTCTGATCCGCGGCTCCCTCCTGGCTTGTTACAAGCCAGCAGGGCGGAGTTAATGACCCCACCTGTTGAATATCATCAATAGCTCCCTCGCAGCAAGGAGAGTTTTTCCTGGTGGGGTTGAAGGAGGCAGTGGTCCGCCTACTCTTAAAAAAAAGACCATCAAGCTAGATCCTGGTGATTTCTGCCGCTAATTCACCGCTTCTCAATCTTCGCTTCGGTCTTTCGCTTCTGGGGAAGGTAATTGAGAGAGCGGTGTTGGAGCAGCTTCGGGTTTCCCTGGGAAGGTAATTGAGAGAGTGGTGTTGGAGCAGCTTCGGGTTCTGGAGGACACATCGCTTTTGATCCCTTCCAGTCCGTTTCGCGGTTGGGCATGGGACGGAGACTGTTCTCTGCCGCTATCACAGATCAGCTCCGCTTACAACTAGACCGAGGCGGATCGGGCGCTGCTGGTTTTGTTAGATCTTAACCGCGAGCCGCTTTGATGCGGGCTTCCATCATGACCTTTTGACCCACAGCCTGGGTCTCGCCTGCGCGCAGGCACTCAAGTCCTTAAAATGGGATTGCCTCAAGTCTCCGGGACCGGACGCGAGCAAGTGTGGTGTGGGGGACTGCCGCCCGGAGGTGTTTGACTTCATTGCGGGTGCCCCAGGGAGCCTGCTGTTGTCCCCTGGGGCTATTATTTAACATCTATATGCACTTTGCTCAGTTGGTGCGGGAGCTTGGGCTGACATGGTCACCAATATGCTGGATGACACTCAGCTCATTCTGTCGGATGGAGGGGAGCTGCCATCACGCCTCAAGCTGCTCTCCAGCATTGTTTGGGGCCGGGCTGGTTGGTTGAAACAGAGCAGGCTGAAACCGAATCCAGCAAAGCACGCAGAGATCCTCTGGCTGGGACGGGGGGAGGTTGGGGATTTTTCAGTCGCCGGTGTGGGAGGGGCTGTATTGGCACCAGGCTCCTCTGTCCGCCACCTGGGGGTCCATCTGGATTTGTCTCTTTCTCGATGGAGACCCAGGTGGCTCCATATAACCCGGTCAAGCTGCTTCTACCATCTAACGCCAGGGGTCTACTCGCTGGTCCCTTCCTTTCCCAAGCTGACCTGGGCCACTGTGGTCCATGCAACGGTCACCTCCAGGTTAGACTATTGGTAACTCGCTTCTACGCTGGCTCTTCCTTGCTGCTCTGATTCGAGAGATTAAAATGGTCCAGAATGCAGCTGGCACAGCCAGATGCCTCACAGGTGCCAAGTGGGAGAACATATTACCCCTGTGCCCGCTTGCACTGGTTACCGACGAATCTTCGGATCATTTTCAAGGTGTTATGTTAGCAACCTTTAAGGCCTTTACGCTGCCTCAGACCTCCGTACCTCATGGACCGGCTTACCCCATATGTTCCAAATAGGCTCCTGGCGCTCAGCAGAGGCCAACTTTACTGGTGATCCTTGTGCCCCTCGATGATGCCACGGGTTGGTTTCCCTCCCACCTCGGCCAGAGCCTTTACAGCTCTGGCCCCTGCCTGGTGGAACGCTCTTCCATCAGCTGTCCGGGCCCTGCGGGATCTTGCTGAGTTCCGCAGGGCCTGTGTAAGACTGGAGCTGTTCCACCTGGCCTTTGGGGAGACTCCAGCCGCTGACAAGCTGGCCCTCCTCCTCTTCTCTCCCTCCGCTATGACATCATGGGAGATCCTACACCCCCCTTCCACCAGTTTATGTAAATTAGAGAGGGCTTCATCCTGAGTTAATTAATGCTGCATTTTAAATAGGGAAGGGTTTATTTTATTCTTATTAGAGTTGTAGCTCTTCTTAATCTATATTTATTGTATTTAAAATGTTGTTGTGTTTCTATCCATGAAGTTGTATTAATCACTCTGAGCCCTCTCTCTCGGGGAGGGCTGCTTATAAACCCAAAATAATAAATAAATAAAATAAATAAATAAATTAATGCCTTAAGTTAGTTCTGCGTGGGGAGATGATCTTCCCAAATAGTATCCACATTTTATAGGTGAAAAACCACTATCTTGAGTAAGGTTGGAAATAGCCAGGTAAACCATATAGCCTTTCCATACAGATCATCTTAATCACACAGGTGTCAAAACATATGGCCCTCCAGATGCTATGGACTACATTTCCTATCATCCCCTGCCAGCATGATGCTGGTGTAATCTCTTTCTGTGGGTTGGGTTCCTGAAGATTCCAAGGGCTTGATGAACAGGATTCAACATGATGGGAAGGTTTCCAGGAGAACTCTCACCCAGTACAAAAAACACAAAAGAAACCCTGGAAACAATAAACTCCAACATTTTACAACATAGCAAAAAATAAACAACTACCTTCCCAGTAGTTCCCAACAATATTGCAGTTAAAGCGCCTTTTAACAAGATGTTAAGGGCTTATACTACTACCAAGGTCCTAGTCTGGTAGCCTTGTCTCTTCCAACTATATGAGGTCTGCTGCAGCCTCTGCTGCTTTGAGTCTCCATCCCTTTCTGGGTCAACCCATCTCTGAGCATGGGGGGGTTACACTGGCAGTGGATTATTGAACTCGTAGTCCATAACATCTGGAGGGCTGCGAAGTTTGACACCTATGATCTAATACATTTGTAAAACATTTCAGTCTCCTCTTTAGCACTGCGGTGTGTGTCTACACTCACCTCTTCGAAACAATTCATGGCCTCCATTGGGTGTTTTCTCCCCTTTTTTTGACTTCTCTTTGGCCGAAAAATAATGGTTTCGGACTAAAGACAGCGGTAAAAAAAATGAATGATATTTCTCCTATTCGCTTGGGGACTATTTTCTAATGTGGAAGCATACAGTTTTCTTTGACTCCACCTCAACTTGACCGTACTAACATCATTTTTTTCTGGAGAGTATAACTGAATTCCTGCTCTGTCACACAGCTGTTAAAATGTAGAGGGAGTCTGGCAGCAGTAAAATGGGGAATTGCAATCCTGGTATCGTTTTCTTACTGTGCATACTCTGGATTGCAGTGACCCTTTAACCTTTGTTTTCTGTGTTCAGTACTCTCGATCTACAAGATGCTTCCCCTGGCCGGGTTGATCCTAATCTGGCATTTTAGGAGCCTCAAACAGACTCCCAGGCGACAAGCCAAGGTGACAGTCAATGCAAATCAGTGTGTCATGTTCAGTTCCTAACCTCACCCAACAAGTTTGTCAAGTATAAGCTGTGCAAGTCTGGCTGAGGTGGAAGTGGAAAAAAAACCTCATGTGATCCCATGAGCAGAGGGAAAAAACGCACTCGAGAACTTCTAAACCGGTCTTCTTGCATCACGATTCGGGGAAAACTTCAGGGCTGTTGTTTCTGCCGCAGAATCCTTATTAAAATCTCTGGTTCTTGTGGATCTTCTTTGTTCTTGGGCTATATTCCCCTTTGAGGGGGGTTAGCGATAGGCATTTTCTTCACCAAATAGCCTCAGTTTGGGACATTTTCAGGGTAAGGCTGACAGCACACGTCTTCGTTAATGCTGTCCATCCAATCGCTTCTTTGATCTCTTCCAAGTGGGCGTGTGGCCTCCAGGTGGGTCAAAGTGCTTAGTGTTTTTTTTTGCAACAGAAGTGTTCTCCCTGTTGCATACATGTGCCCATACCACCGGAACTGTGTCCTCCCTCATTCCTTTCATTGTTATTGGTGTAATTCCCAAGTCTTTGTCGTGGTATCTTAGGCCCTTTCCGCAAGACTTCAACGGGGCTGCACCTCCACCGGCATAAATTATGCCGGTGGGAGGCTCGGGACTGCTTTCACTGCAGCGCACAAGAAGCCCCACAGATCCGGGCCACACCAGAGAAGCCCGTTGTCGTCTCTGATGATAGCGGTTTCTGTTCAGCGCCGCACTGGAGGGAGTTGCAGGGACCTCGCCCACACTGCCCCCCCTCACCTCCAGGGGGTCAGGAGGGCAGCTGCAATGGTCTCTGCAGCCCTCCAGAGCGCATCAGCTGGACAGGCAGGTCAGTGGAGACAGTAAAAAAGCGGTCGTTAAAGCAGCTGGCTTAAAGCAGCGGCTTCACACTGCTCCGGGGCAGCCAGGACTCCTGTGTAACAGTCCTTCCCAGGGACGGCATTTTTTTGCCATCCCTGGGGCGCTTGTATTCTGCCCCGGTCATGGAAAGGGGCCTTAGTTTGTAACACGATCGAAAAGAGTGCAGCCTGGTACGCCAAGCATCCACCAGGAGCATTCTCTGTTCTTGTGGATATGGCATATGTAATGTATAATACGTAAGTAATATAATCATATTATAATTTTATTATATTATAATGTATAATATAATATAATTTATTATATTATAAATGTATAATATAATGTATAATATAGACATGAACACCACGATTTGAAGTTACAAAAGTTGCAAGTTACTCCTCTTATGTCCCTTCAAAACACTTAATGCACTTTTTAAAAAACAAAATCATAAACAGGTGGCAAACAACCACCCAAACACAGAAGCATTTTCCTCACGGGCTGGTGCAAATGGTGGCTATGCAGTGAAAGGCAGCCGGGCACTTTCTCATGTAAAAACAAGGAAATGCAGGGAGAGTCTACTGCTAAACACACAGCTGCAGTCACACAGCAGGTCTGTTTCCAAGACACATGCAAAATAATAATGCACACTCAGTCCAGTTTCATAATTTCCATATTCTGCTATGCCAAATAAAGGCTTATTATTATTATTATTTTGCTATTCCACACAGTAAAATCCAGCTTCTTCTTAAGGTGGATTGAAAGTGCATTATTCTGCAAGTGCGGAAGTAGGGTCAAAGGGCCCAAAGGGTCCCGAGTTGTGGTAGAAACTCAGTCTTGGATGGAAATTCCTCTCCTATTTTTTTTTTGCATCCTTTTAATCTGGATCTTTTGTGCTTCCTTTCTTTTTTTAAAGAAAATGAAGATGGTACCTATTCAAGTCCCTGAAAAAAAAGGCCATATGGGAGCTCTTTTTTTGAAGGGGACTGTTACATCATCATACACGAAGTAGCTCCTCGGGACTGTGCACCGCAAGCAAAGCAGTGGGAACACATCATCCCTCAAGGGTCTGAGACCACTCATCTTATGAGTGGGCTTTATTTCGATTCCAAGCGACGGTTTCCTAATTCCAAAGTGGGAGTACCATGCAAGTTGTGAAACAGTTGCAAGCAGTCTTTTCTGTTGTAGAATTTATTGACAGCCGAGACCGAAATGCGCTTCTGTCGCCATTTTATCTGAAACATTTTGTTTTCTCCATTTGCTTCCTCCATCTGAAAATGGTCGCTGCAGCTCACCACTAGATCTTGAAAAGGCCTCTGACAATTGAACAAGCGTTTATCAATTGGGAACAAAGCATTCCAGGCACACGGAATAAACTGGGTTGCCAACCCCAGGCGTATGCTATTGAGAGCTCCTAAAATTACAACTTTATCCTCAGCCAACAGAGATCAGTTTACTGGAGAAAATGGAAGCTAATTTCAGGAGGGTGAATTTATAGAATCATATCCTTGCTGAATCTCTCCACACCACTACCAAATCTCCAGGGAATTTCCCCTAAAGTTGGCATGTGACATCCCTTCTGGTCTCATAATAATGCTATGAAGCTATAGGTTAGGTTCTTTGAGGAGAAAATATCTGGGCTAATTTATTTCTGACTCAATTGGGACTGGTCCATCTCTGTCCTAGTGAGAAATTCTCATAATTTTGGCCGCATCAGCTCCCTTTCTCAAATCTCATCTTCCCATTTTAGCTATTTATAACCTGTTTTTATTCCATCCTTCCCAGTGGTGGGATCCAAAAATTTTAGTAACATCGCCTCGCCAGCCCCCCTCAGCAAGCAAGTAGAGAGGCTGCACTCCAGGCAAACCTGAGCCCTGGGTAAAATCTCTGAGTTGATGTCCGCCTTCATGGGCAGCTACCCCACCACTTACCCATCTAAAACTTTTTTTTGCACCACAGGTCATTTCAAATCATCATCACATTGGTGAAAAAAATCGCCCCAACTCACAAGTCTGAACACAGCAATGGTGAAACACACAGGTTCTTTTGATAGAGACTGGTGAGATAAAAGGTATGAAAGTATTGAGAATCAATGAATTGCAGTAATCGAGAGGGATTCACCCAGTTCAGGGAGTTACATTGTTAGTCGCAATTGCTATATGGAACCTTTCACGTTCAAAGGCAGGATGCTGCCTCCCTCGGGAGGCGCATATGCGGAGGATGGGAAAAGCTGACCCAATTAGTAACCCCTCTTGGCACAATAACAAATAATTAGTAAACTCCACTCTCGAACTGGGTGGAGAACCTGCTGGATCCTACCTCTGGAATTCCTTCCCAATAGTTCAGGTAGGGAATTCACTTTCCAGGTGGGAACAGAAAGCCACCCAGAATTACAACTGCTCTCCAAACTATAGGGATCGGGTTCTGCCTTGGAGAGGGAACTCTAGGAGCATTATACATTCTACTGTCCCAGCCCTTCTAGGCTCCATTCCCAAAAAAATCCCCAAGTATTTCTCAACCTGAGAGCTGTCTGTCCTAAACTCAAGGCAGCCATATTTCCAACCTAGCAACTGTCCGAAATATATTTTCCTCAAAGCTGTCTTTCACTCTCTCTGTCCCTTTGCCTTGTAGGAACACAAAGACGCTGGCCAGGATTTTGCTACCGATTCTACACTTCCCCTGGATTGGGCCAATCGCCCCAAGATTTGCTAGCGCGTACGCTTTCACGCGTGACTCAGCTGGACGACAAGCGTTATGGAACTCCGTGCAGCACGGGAGGCGCAAGGATATGAGTCGGCGTGGCCTTAAAAGCTATTTTCAAGAAAGGCATCATGTGAGTGATTAATGAGATGACGGATAGCTGCGGAGAAAAAAGAGCTGGCCCATTATCTACAGGAGCTTGCCGCGATCAGAAGCAACACGCATTGGTGCTAGTTTTTGTTTTGGGGCACGCTGGCGGTTGTTCTCCATTGTCCCTGTTTCCTACACTTTGTCCTGTCTGCAGTAAAGGCAGCAACTCCTTTCTTTACCCTGGGATTCAGCATTTCTTTATGCAGGGCTGAGCGGTAACATGTGCACTACGGGATTGGCAGCTCCATTAATTGTTCAGCCGGAGCCCAGCTGCATGCATGTCCTCATTGGATATAATCAGACAGCCCTTCCTTCTTCCACAGGAAAAAAAAACCCTTCATCTTACTAGTCCAATGGCTATAATAATTCAAATATCTTATGCAGCTGTGATATAATAATTCTCTTTATCCAGATTGAAGAAATCTTTGCCTGGATGGACATTTGCCCCTGCAACTGTAACCCCCATGCCCAGAATGGGTTGACCCAGAAAGGGGTGGAGACTCAAAGCAGCAGAAGGCTGCAGAGCTCATGTAGTTTGGAGGAGACGAGGCTATCAGATCCTCGACCTCCAATAAGCTAGTTCAGAAGAGCTGCCCTCCAGATAGCTCAGAGACTACACTTCCATGAGTCCCTACCACTTGACCATGCTGGCAGGGGCTGATGGGAATTGTGGAACCATGAAACATCTGGAGGCCATAGTTTGAAGACCCTTCATAAGTCCCTAACACCTTGTTAAGGGGTTTTGGGTCATGTTTGTAATGGGTGAGAGTTCTCCTGGAAACCTTCATCATGTTGAATCTTGTACACCAAGCCCTTGGAGTCTTCAGGAGCCAACCCACTTGCGAAGAAGAATTGGACTTGGCAATATCAGAAGACTGTAACTAGAAGGGACTTGAAATGAAACCTGAACAGGACCTTGAAGTGTGATGTTAAATGTTGATGTTTGATGTTATATGTTAAGAAAGTAAACCATTTTGTGTTGTTTTTTTATTTGTTGTTGCAAACTCATTCCAAGTTCTGCCCCACAGAACCCACAGATAGAGGTTACACAACGTGGCAGACTCCTGGTGCATAATTAGCCTATTGCCACTGAGCTGATTTAGCAGAACTGTCTTTTCATCTTGTTCTTACCTGTTTCTGGCCCCTCCACACTTTTTCCATTGAGCTTTTAAAAGCCTACAAAAAATAACAAGGACTAGAAACCTGTTATGCCTTTGTTTGTTTGTGTGTTTGTTGGCCAGCTGAAGCCCAGATCTTTGACAAGGGGCAACTTTGTAGAACTTGGATGCCGCACTTCCCCTTACTGTACAGCTGCAATCTGTAGAAGGAACATGGCTGCCTTTAAGAAGTTTCTGTTGTTTCCTCTCGTTTGTTTCCAAACAGCTACAAAAAGGGAGGAGTCGCTTCCGGGTTCAAGCACGTGGAAACCAACATGTATAATATCAAGCGGCTCCTTCACGTCAAGGGGAAGAAGCACGTGTCGGCTACAGAAGTAAGGATGGAAAAACTGTATCTTGCTTGTATTCCTGGAGGATTAACTTTCAGATGGTGGGATGCTGTGTGGTTTCCGGGCTGTATGGCCGTGTTCTAGCAGCATTCTCTCCTGCATCTGTGGCTGGCATCTTCAGAGGATCTGATAGTAGGAATGGAAAGCAAGTGGAGTATATATACTGTGAGGTCAAAAGGTGAGGCCCTCTGAATAGAGTAGCCTGGCATGTGAGTCACAAAGAAGTCTGTAGCCTGGGAGTAACAATGAAGATAGCAAGGTCAATAGGTGAATGCATCTGAATAGAAGTATCCTGGCCTTTGTTCCCTTTGATTACTATTGTCTATAGTTGTCCTGTGTTTGTGTGGAGCTGATTAGTCACTGTCTTGATTCTAGAGTTTTTCAACACCGGCAGCCAAATTCTGTTCATTTTCATGGTTTCTTCCTTCCTGTTGTACAACTTTCAGATGGCTCAGTGGGGTTCAGTGGTGTGTGAAGATGTTGGGATTTGCCCTCCAAGGCCACCAGAGCATTAAAGAGGCTCAAACGGGAAGATCTCTCCCTTCAGCAGAAAAGGACTCCGTTCCCTTCCTAGCCGCCAATGTCCTTCTCTTCTGTCACTACTGTAGCAAAGGGGCAGGTTGAGGCTCGCTCTTACAGATGCCAGCCTCCAGGTGGGACCTGGAGATCTCCTGGAATTACAGCTCACCTCCAGACTACCGAGATCAGTTGCTCTGGATTCTGGAGAAAATTGATGCTTTGGAAAGGGGACGCTGTGGCATTGTCCTCTCCAGGCCTCCGTCCCCAGAGCTCCAGGGCTTTGCCAACCTAGATCTGACAACCCTACCCTCCCTTCACACACTTGTGGCCAGGGCAGCCCTGGCAACCCTACTCACTCTCTCTGCTGGGCAGGTGGAGCTTGGGGTTGCCAGCCTCCAGGGGATGGCTGGAGATCTCCTGAAATTACAACTGATCTTCAGGGGACAAAGATCAGCTCACCTGGAGAAATGGAGTTTGGAAAGTGGACTGTATGGCGTTATAACCTGGATAGCTTTAAAAAGGGCTTGGACAGATTTATGGAGGAGAAGTCGATCTATGGCTACCAATCTTGATCCTCCTTGATCTGAGATTGCAAATGCCTTAGCAGACCAGGTGCTCAGGAGCAGCCGCAGCAGAAGGCCCTTGCTTTCACATCCTGCACGTGAGCTCCCAAAGGCACCTGGTGGGCCACTGCGAGTAGCAGAGTGCTGGACTAGATGGACTCTGGTCTGATCCAGCTGGCTTGTTCTTATGTTCTTATGTTCTTATGCCCCACTGAAGTTTCTTCCCATAGCAATATGCTATTGAAGTGTTCTGGGTGGTTCTCTGCTCTCCCCACCCCTGCCGCCCCAAAATGTACCTATATACGCAGTGAATGTACCAAAGTTGTTTTCCTCCCAAACAGGTGGATCTTTCCTGGGACAGCTTCAATAAAGGGGACGTTTTCCTGCTGGACCTGGGCAAAGTGCTGATCCAGTGGAACGGACCTTCCTGCAACATTGCCGAAAAATCCAGGGTCAGTCTTGAAAAATCCGGGGGGTATTTTTAATTCGGTTTTTGAGGATGAAAACGCTAAGCTGCGGGGACGGGCCGAAGTCTGGACTATAATCCTTGTGCCAGCATTGGCAGACCTAATCGCTGCGGAACACGAAACAATATGATGCAATAAATAATACAAAAATATATACATTAAAAAGCTTTAAGAACAAATTAAAATAAAGAGAAGAGTTTGAAGAAGAGTTTGGATTTCTATCCCCCCTTTCTCTCCTGTAAGAGACTCAAAGGGGCTGACAAACTCCTCACCCTTCCCCCCTCACAACAAACACCCCGTGAGGTGGGTGGGGCTGAGAGAGCTCCGAGAAGCTGTGACTAGCCCAAGGTCACCCAGCTGGCGTGTGTGGGAGTGCACAGGCTAATCTGAATTCCCCAGATAAGCCTCCACAGCTCAAGTGGCAGAGCGGCAAATCAAACCCGGTTCCTCCAGATTAGAATGCACCTGCTCTTAATCACTACGCCACTGCTGCTCCCATAGCATGGGAACCTATGTGGGAACATAAAAACAGATGTGCACATCGTATCCAGATGAAGATATGAATGACACTAGGAATTCGCCCTCCTTCCAATGGCCAGGCACTTCCGGGCTAGCCTACAAAGGTCAACGCTTCATGCTAATGACCTCGAGTCTTTCTACTGGTGGGACTGGATCTGTGGCTTGACTACCATGTGACTTGTCTTTCTATTTCTCCGTCTCCCAGGGAATGGCCTTGGCCCGGAGCATCCGGGATGGCGGCGAGAGGTGGTCAAGGCCAGATCGGGCATCATTGGATTAACGAAAAGGACTCCTCTGACTCATGGCAGTAGACTGGGCGAAAGCTGCACCCTGGGGAGAGGCGTGGAGAGCTCAAGGAACCCACCCGGGATGAGAAAGCGGATGAAGTCCAGAAAGCGAATGTCCGCCTTTACCAGTAAGTCTCTCGCCTGTAGGATTTGGGAGTTCAGGGGAGAGGTGCATTTTGTCTCTTACTAGCCCAGGGGTAGGGAACCTGCGGCTCTCCAGATGTTCAGGAACATCTGGAGAGCCGCAGGTTCCCTACCCCTGTACTAGCCGCAGGTTCCCTACCCCTGTACTAGCCAATCAACAGCTTATTGTGGCTTTGAATGGATCAGTCTTATTCAGTGGTGGGATCCAAAAATTTTAGAAACAGGTTCCCATGTTGGTGGGATTCAAACTGTGCCGTAGCACCAATGGGGCTGGGCGGGGCACAACGGGGGCATAGCCGGGCATTCCAGGGGCGGGGCATTCCTGGGCGGGGCTTTGGCAAGGACACAGCCACTGTGCCGGTCCTTGGGTGGGAAACGCAGGCGCAGGCTGCCACACACGCCGGTGCACCTCCTGCTAGACTGCTTCAAGTTCTGCGTGCTACTGCTGAGAGGGGTGGCGTAACTAAAATTGGGCTAAAAATCACGTGGCAAAAATCACTCACTAGTAAACGCCTCGGCAATAATAACACACAAATACCACGTGAGAGTAACCTACTCTCGGGAACCTGGGAAAACCTGCTGGATCCCACCTCTGGTCTTATTCCTCTACCCTCTCCAGCCCGAAAAACGATCTGGAAGTTTGTGAGCTGGGAAGATGACGCTTAGAGCTAGGTTCACCCTTTGTAGGGAGTGAGACGGATGCTGATTGTGGAACAAAGTCAACACAAGAAGTCCTTTTTTATGAAGGAACATCTTACTGGATAGGAAAAGTAGAGGAACAGGTTCTAACTAGCTATCTAAGTGTTACCGCAGCCTGAGCCACAATCAAAATGGAAGCCACAAAATTACATTGTGAATAAAAGAAAGTTTATTGCGGTCAAACAGAGTTTAGTTCAGCAGGAGAGAAAGGCACCACGAGGCACCAGGAAGTGACTCCGCTGCCTCCTCTGAGGCACCTGGGTGCTCTGTTCAAAAGAGCATTGCTCAGCTCACCACTTCCAGTGTGTTGAAAAGTCTTTCCAAGAAGCGCACAGTTCTTGAATCTCAGCATTGCCATCCCAGCCCTTGACTCTAGGTCAGGGATCTGCAACCTGCGGCTCTCCAGATGTTCATGGACAACATATCCCATCAGCACCTGCCAACACAGCCAATTGGCCATGCTGGCAGGGGCTGATGGGAATTGTAGTGCATGAACATCTGGAGAGCCGCAGGTTGTGTAGCCTCAGCTTGTGGGTTCTGTGGGGCAGAACTTGGAATGAGTTTGCAACAACAAATTTTAAAAACAAAATGGTTTACTTTCTTAACATATAACATCAACATTTAACATCACGCTTCAAGGTCCTGTTCAGGTTGCATTTTCAAGTCCTTATATTTACAGTCTACTGATGCTGCCAAGTCCAATTCTTCTTTGCAAGTGGGTTGGCTCCTGAAGACTCCAAGGGCTTGGTGAACAGGATTCAACATGATGAAGGTTTCCAGGAGAACTCTCACTCTCACCCATTACATGTTACAACCACAAAAAAGAAACCCTGAAACAATAAACTCCAACATTTACAACATAGCAAAAACAAACAACTACCTTCCCAGTAGTTCCCAACAATATTGCAGTTACCTTAACAAGGTGTTAAGGGCTTATACAACCAAGGTCCGAGTCTGGTCGCCTTGTCTCCTCCAACTAAATGAGCTCTGCAGCCTTCTCCTGCTTTGGGTCTCCACCCCTTTCTGGGTCAACCCATTCTGAGCATGGGGGTTACAGTTGCAGACCCCTGCTCTAGGCCTTGCACAGTGGCTGAGGTTTTCACTTTTCCCTTTTGCCCCCCTGTAGCGTTTATGAAAACGGCAAGGATTTGGTGGTGCAAGAAATTGCAACGAGGCCCCTGACACAAGACCTTCTGCGCCACGAGGTGAGCAGCGACGTATATAAACATGATGCTTTCTCTGGTATCTAGGAAGAGGGAGCGTCCTCATTTGGTGTGTGTGGTGACGTACTGCCAAAGACTAGGAGTCGCGGCCCACCACATCTTTGAAAGGAAGGTTTTATTTCCTGAGATGCTGGAATAAATCGCCTTCTGATAGTTTGACCAAAACAGATTTTGGACTCCTACACACACAGCACAACTCAGCAATAAAAGCAACAGGCTTTATTGGAAAAAAATTGAAGAATAGGTTCAGACTTAATCATAAGACAGGATGTAATGAAAATAACAAAACAAGCTTTCTATCATGCATTCGTAGAAGAAGAAGAATTTGGATTTATACCCCCGCCTTTCCCTCCTGTAAGGAGACTCAAGGTGGCTTACAAGCATCCTTTCCCTTCCTCTCCCCACAACAAGCACCTTGTGAGGTAGGTGGGGCTGAGAGAGTTCTGAGAGAACTGTGACTAGCCCAAGGTCACTCAGCAGGAATGTAGGAGTGCGGGAACACATCTGGTTCACCAGGTAAGCCTCTGCCACTCAGGTGGAGGAGTTGGGAATCAAACCCACTTCTCCAGATTAGAATCCACCTGCTCTTCACCACTACACCACGCTGGCTCTCCTTATAGGCAGGCAGGCTACACTATCTTCAGGAATATGGTCAGGAAGCCAGCAAAAGCAGATGAGGAAGCAAGATGGCCCCTGGGCCAGCGATGTTATTATTTGGCAATGCATGAAAAAAACCCATGCCAAATTATTGTAGAATAACTTCAGAGGAAATGAAATCATGGGCTTCCTGGCCAGTATAAGTCAGTCAAGGACATGATCCAAAAGACAATTCTCGGTGTCATCTGTCATTGCTGAGACCAGTTTTGTCATCAGATCGCTCTGAAATGCAAAGATTCAATTGCTAGCGGTTGTGGGTTTTCTGGGCTTTTCGGCAGTAGCCTGGTAGCTTTAGTTTCACGCCGCCCGCATCTGTGGCAAGCACCTTACTTTCGTGGTAAGAGAGAGAAGAAGAGTTTGGATTTATACCTCTTCTCTCCTGCTGCAGAGAGACTCCCAGTGGCCAGACAATAAGCAATTGCCCTTCCCCCCCTCACAACACAACCACCCCCAGAGTGAGGTAGGGCTTTGAGAGAGCGCTCCCGGAAGCTGCGTGACTATCCCAAGGTCACCCAGTTAGGCGCAGTGTGGGAGCGTGCATACAGGCTAATCTGAATTCCCCAGATAAGCCTCCACAGCTCAGGCGGCAGAGCTGGGAATCAAACCCGGTTCCTCCAGATTAGATACATGAGCTCTTAACCTCCTACGCCACTGCTGCTCCTGGTAAGAGGCATTTCTCTCCGTGGCACAGTGAGGAGCCTTTGACGATACTTTGTGGTTGTTCGCTTTTCGTCTTGACCTGGGAACAGCGGAAGGGTTTTAAGCGTTTGATATGGAATTCCCTCCCTCCCTTCTCTTTACATTTGGGTGGTACCTCAGGAAACAGGATATTGTTTTGAATTGATGACACGACCGAATGCTGATGTTCAACCTGTCCAGTTGATACAGAAGAAGAGAAGAAGAGTTTGGATTTATATCCCCCTTTTCTCTCCTGTAGGAGACTCAAAGGGGCTTATAATCTTTTTTCCCCTTCCCCCCTCACAACAAATACCCTGTGAGGTAGGTGGAGCTGAGAGAGCTCCGAAAAGCTGTGACTAGCTCAAGGTCACCCGGCTGGCGTGTGTGGGAGTGCACAGGCTAATCTGAATTCCCCAGATAAGCCTCTGCAACTCAAGTGGCAGAGCTGGGAATCAAACCTGGTTCCTCCAGATCAGAGTGCGCCTGCTCTTAGCCACTACGCCACTGCTGCGTAGATGACCATGTCTCCTGACACATACCTACGATATGCTCAAAAGCAAATGGTTCAAATCCTGTGAGGGGTATTTCTCATGTTCTTTCCGACAGGACTGTCACATTCTAGACCAGGGAGGTTTTAAAATTTACGTCTGGCGAGGGAAAGACTCCAGCAAAGAAGAGCGGAAAGCAGCATTTGGCCGAGCAGTGGTGAGTTGGCTTGCAAGGCTCTCTTCTGTATCTTTGTTTCAAATGCCCAAGTCTCCTTGGCTGTAAAAATGTGAATTCGTGCCCTGCTAATGAATCTTCCCCTCCATCTTCCCCTCCCCTGCAGATCCCTTGTCGAGATGCTATTGGATTGAGTGTGTTGGTCCCAATCCTGCATAACTTGACAACACATTAGATTCCATACAAAAATGAAAACGTCAGGATATAGAATTTTGCACCTAGTCCACACCAAACGGATGCGTGTCATTTGTCTCAAACGTGTGCATGTACCTTCGGGACCGTATTACCCCATATGTCCCTACTCGGCCTCTGCATTTAGCAGAGGCCAATTTGCTGGTGGTCCCTGGCCCCTCAATGATGCGACTGGCCTCCACTCGGGCCAGGGCCTTTTCAGCCTTGGCCCCTGACTGGTGGAACACTCTCCCTCCAGCTGTCCGGGCCCTGCGGGGTCTTGGCGAATTCCACAAGGCCTGTAAGACTGAGTTGTTCCACCGGGCTTTTGGAGTATCCAGTCGCTGAGAGTGCCATCCCTTTTATTCCTCCGGTCCGGAGTTCCCATTGTCATCTACGGGACCCACTTTTCTGTTTTGCTTCCCTGCTCTCTGGGAGGGTTTTAATTGGGGTTATTGCATGACGTCATCTTTGTTAATCTTATCGCTGTGTTTTAATTTAATTTTAATGGGGTTGTTTGTATGGGTTGTTGTACACCGTGTAGAGCAGGGGTGGGCAATTATTTTTTCCATGGGGCCGCATAAAAAACAGAAAATATTGTGGAGGGCCGGGCCAAAAGGCTGAACTCAACTCTGCATAATAGGGGCTGATAAGTGACAGACAGGTGCACTGGTGATCAATCCCTTTTCTGAATCAGTGGCAAACAGTTCTGCATACAACAACACTATTTGGCACACAAGAATCACAGGCTTAACCTACCTGCATAGCTTCGTCCACTGTGTATTTCGCAACCAAGCAAGTGGGGAGACTTAAGTCCCTTCGACCTACTCTTTTTTTTTTTTCATCGACTGGTGTTTTTTGTCTCAAGAAGCCGGTTGCCTTGGTATGCCGGCTTCTGTGGAGTCTTTCATTCACCTCTCTCCCCAGCAAGTTGGGAGGCGCTTTTGGGATAGTCTCCACTGTGCCGGGCAAGCCAAGGCAACCAGCTTCTGCGGGTCTTTTAAAGGCACCTTGCTCCCCAGCAAGGCAGGGGGGCCAGTCAGGGTCATCCGGCGGGCCAGATGTGGCCCGTGGGCCATATAATGTCATGTTTAATTTGTACCGGTGCCTATTGTGCCGCTGTATTATTTGTTATTAGTTGTTATTGTTGTAAACCGTCCTGAGCCCTCCAGGGGAGGGCGGTCTATAAGTTTAAATATAAATAAAAATAAATAAAATAAAATAATGTCCAGGTCTGGTGTAAAGGAAGTTATGTTGTACAACGCTCAGAGCCCTCCGGGGGTAGAACGGTATATAAAACCCATAAATAAATAAATGAATAAATACAATATGGTCACACTTCTGGGGGACACAACAAAGGGACAGGTGCCAAGTAAGATAATGTAAACCACAAATGCACAACAATACCTAAAATGCAGAAATACATGGCCAGACCACATATGTCCTCCTTTTGGGTTTATTTGTTATTTCCAAATTACTTTTTAAAAGTCTGTAACTGCTTTTGGCACCAAAATGTCACTGATGAATTATTTTAGCAGGGCCTGTATATGGGTCAGCCCCATCCAAAGGGGGGAGGAGGGCTTATGGGGGCGCCGCTGCCTTGCGCTGGACGTTTGCCCTCCCCAAGGCAATTTGGGGGGCCCATTGCAGGTCGCCTGTCCCAGAACCCAAAAGTCCGTGCTGGGGCAGAGCTGCAGCGTGGGAGGGTGGAGGGGGGGCGCTGGGGCATTTCAGGGGGCTGAGCTGGCTACTGTTGGCACCACCTGGGGGCGAGAGCTGGGAGCACGGTGCCCAGAGGTAGGATCCAGCAGGTTCTCACCAGTTCCCGGGAGTGGGTTACTAATTATTTGTGTGTGCCGAGAGGGGGTTACTAATTTGGGTCTGCTTTTCCGTTAGAAATTCCACTAGGTCCAAAAATCATGAAGTCCTGTTGTTTCCTATGTGGCTGGTTAGCGAAGGTAGAAAATGGGATAATTCTCCCTGTTGTTGGGCTGTTTTAAAAACAGGTTTTAATAATATGGTAAAGTTCCTTGTTTAAGGAAAGTCTCCTTCTTTTGATTTCTAGAAACAAAATTAAATATTTGAAAGTATTAAGCATTTGACAGGCAGTCAATTAGAGGAGAAGTAGTTGTTTCTGTTGGCAGTAGACAATAGGACTTTCTATAATGAGTTTAAATTATGGACAGAAAGATACCAGCTGGAAATTTATATTTATACTAGCATTTTTATTGTATTTATGAGATTTAGCTTTTACTGTTTTATCGCTGCTTTTAAAGATTTAGCCATTTTATGTTATATTATGTTTATTGTTGTACACCGCCCGGAGCCCCTCGGGGATAGGGCGGTATAAAAATCTAATTAATAAATAAAATAAATAAATAAATTAGGAACTTTTTTACAGTAACTGAGAAATTATTAATGCCCCGCCCCTGGAATGCCCGGCCACGCCCACAGAATGCCCCGCCCAGCCCCATTGGCGCTATGCCACTGTTTGAATCCCACCACCATGGGAACCTGTTACTAACATTTTTGGATCCCACCACTGACAGTGCCCCAACCCACCTCTCCTGCCACAACCCAAAGTGTCACCCCAGAAGCCACATTCTGAGGGGCATGGTGTGTTGTGGTGGGTGCAAAGAGCAGGGGAGAGTTGAGAGTTGTTCGCTACGGGTGGAAATCTTTCCACCTGTGGGATACGCACAGGAGGAGCCAAGTCACAGGACTGTGCAACCCGGTCTCTTGACCGTATCGCCAGCAAACGATGACGGTGCTCTGAAGCCGCAGTGCCCGCTCGGCACCGATTAAGTTTCTTTGCTCGAGACGTTTCTCCGTCTTTGGGATTCTTCCAGGGTTTCATCCAAGCCAAAGGGTATTCTCCCACAACGAATGTCGAAGTTGTGAACGACGGAGCAGAATCGGCTATGTTTAAACAGCTCTTCAAAAGGTGGACCGAAAGAGGGGAGACGCAAGGACTCGGCAGGACGTACAGCATTGGCAAAATCGGTGAGGCAAAGACAGCCGCATTTGTTTCTTCAATTTAGCTGTGGCCCAGGGCCGGCTCATGGTTTCACGTACCTTCCAATTTGAACAATGTCTTCAGAGACATGTGATGTTTATATGAGAGGGAAAGATGTATTTGGCCTGGATTACAGACCTTACCAAAAGAGAGCCATCTTGGTGGCAGCAGTGGTGTAGGAGGTTAAGAGCTCGTGTATCTAATCTGGAGGAACCGGGTTTGATTCCCAGCTCTGCCGCCTGAGCTGTGGAGGCTTATCTGGGGAATTCAGATTAGCCTGTGCACTCCCACACACGCCAGCTGAGTGACCTTAGGCTAGTCACAGCTTCTCGGAGCTCTCAGCCCCACCTACCTCACAGGGTGTTTGTTGTGAGGGGAGAAGGGCAAAGAGATTGTCAGCCCCTTTGAGTCTCCTGTAGGAGAGAAAGGGGGGATATAAATCCAAACTCTTCTTGTTGTTGTTACAGTTGTTGCTAGTAAAAGGTGTGGAATCTATGGACCCCAGAGCCTCAGATAGCCTGAGGACCATGGTCCAGCATCAGCCCCTGCCAGCATGGCCAATTGACCATGCTGGCAGGGGCTGATGGGAATTGTAGTCCATGAACATCTGGGAGTGCTACATAGGTTCGCCAAATTTCATTGGTGATATAGGTGTGGGTTAACAGCAGGTGGGTTCTTCAATCTTGGAGAAACTCACTGATCTTCGCATTCCCCGCGCTTTCTCCATACAAGTGGTGCAATACATTTATCTTGAAGTGGAATTGCATTTTTGTCTCCCTTTGCTCTCCTACACATGAAGCCTGCTTTTGGGTGACCTTGGGCTAAGTCCTCTGAAGTTCTCTGCAGAACTTCTGCTCTTCAGCCCCACCTGCCTCACAAGGTGTCTGTTGTGGGGAGAGGAAGGGAAAAAGAAGTTTGTCAGCCACCTTGAGATTCCTTACAAAAGAAGAAGGTTCGGTATGTGACTTGCAGCATATGTGATCGAGATGTATGTTTTGGGTCTGTTCACAGCCAAAGTGGACCAAGTAAAATTTGACTGTGCTCAGTTGCACGCCAGACCCGAGCTGGCCGCCGAGCAGCGCATGGCAGACGATGCCTCTGGGAACGTGGAGGTGAGTGAATGTTTTTTAAGGTTCTCTTGTAGCATCAGTGATATTTCTGCCCTAACCCCTCCCTACCTTTTTGGAAGCAGCGGCTTAAGACCTGGGAGCTTAGGACTAATAAAAGGAAACACTTTTTCACGCAACATGTGATGGGTGTTTGGAATATGCTGCCACAGGAGGTGGTGATGGCCATTAACCTGGATAGCTTTAAAAAGGGCTTGGACAGATTTATGGAGGAGAAGTCGATCTCTGGCTCCCAATCTTGATCCTCCTTGATCTGAGATTGCAAAGGCCTTAGCAGACCAGGTGCTCGGGAGCAGCAGCAGCAGAAGGCCATTGCTTTCACATCCTGCGCGTGAGCTCCCAAAGGCACCTGGTGGGCCACTGCGAGTAGCAGAGAGTTGGACTAGATGGACTCTGGTCTGATCCAGCTGGCTTGTTCTTATGTTCAGATAGATAGATAGATAGATAGATAGATAGATAGATAGATAGATAGATAGATAGATAGATAGATAGATAGATAGAGAGAGAGAGAGAGAGAGAGAGAGAGAGAGAGAGAGAGAGAGAGAGAGAGAGAGAGAGATCTGCCAGCCGCAGAAGGCCATTGCTTTCACATCCTGCATGTGAGCTCCCAAAGGCACCTGGTGGGCCACTGCGAGTAGCAGAGAGCTGGACTAGATGGACTCTGGTCTGATCCAGCTGGCTCGTTCTTATGTTCTTATGTTCTTATGAGCTGCAGGCTTGTGTGGAGTTGCTGTGAAGGTGTCAGGAACGAAGCCTGGTGTTTAAGAAATATTCTCATGTAACCTGATTGATATGTAACCTGGTTGATATGTAAAGGGACTTTCTCTTTTTCCTTCCTTTCTTCCTCTGATGTTTATAGCTTTGACACCGATTGTAGATAACTAGCTAGCGACCCTGGGGAGCCTCTCTTATGAGAAACAGGATGTACCTGTTGGCCTGAGGGCGGAGGAGAAGCAGGTGGCCCATCGCCGCCTTCAGGCACCTAAGCCTGATAGATGAACTGAAACTATCCAGTTCCCAGCAGAGTGAAATGCAGCAGAGTTAGAAAAAGAAGTTATTCTTTAATACAATTCTGAATGTAAAAAGTTAGGCTACAAAACCCATGTTTGGCAAAAGAGGAAGACAAAAATAGTCACGTGCCAAAAAGCTCGCACAATAATAAAGCGAGGAGTTCCGCAGGGCCTGTAAAACGGAGTTGTTCCGCCGGGCCTTTGGAGGGACCAGCCGCTGAAATGGTGCCCCACCCCCCCAGTTAGTTCTGTCATCTTGATCCATCATCTACTGGGATTCTGTCCTCCCTCTCTCCTGGGGAGAATTTTAAAGTGGGGTGGCGGACGCCTCTATTACTGTTATTCGCTGTTTTAAAGGTTTTAGTAATTTATTTATAATTATGTTTTATGTTGGACACCGCCCAGAGCCCCTAGGGGACAATGTATATAAGTTTAAACAATAAATAAATAAATAAATAAATAAATAAAACAGTGGCAGCCAATAATGCATCATAAGGCTACCAATCTTGATCCTCCTTGATCTCAGATTGCAAATGCCTTAGCAGACCAGGTGCTCGGGAGCAGCAGCAGCAGAAGGCCATTGCTTTCACATCCTCCATGTGAGCTCCCAAAGGCACCTGGTGGGCCACTGCGAGTAGCAGAGTCCTGGACTAGATGGACTCTGGTCTGATCCAGCAGGCTAGTTCTTATGTTCTTATGTTCTTAAGGACAAGAAGGAGAGTAAAAAAGAAAGGGAAGAGGAGAGAAGAGAAGAGCATACAAAACTGCATCATAATATGGAGAGTGAGACAATGAAGGTGACCCTCGGTCAACCAATTAACTGCTCACCTGTATGTGTGTATGTTTATATACAGATGATTTTTTGTTTTTCTAGGTGTGGCGAATTGAGAATCTTGAGATGGCCCCAGTAGAACCCAAAACCTACGGGCAATTCTACGGCGGAGACTGTTACCTCGTCTTGTATACCTACATGAAATCCAACAGACCCAATTACATTATCTATATGTGGCTTGTAAGTAGAAGCTGGACAGAGACAGACCGCTTCTTCTCACCTTTCTGCGACCTGTCTTCTCTGTATTTCTGCCTCTTTCTGTTAGAGGTGGCTTATCTGGAGGCTTATCTTGGAGCAGCAGTGGCATAGTGGCTGAGAGAAGGTGCACTCTGATCTGGAGGAACCGGGTTTGATTCCCAGCTCTGCCACTTGAGTTGTGAAGGCTTATCTGGGGAATTCAGATTAACCTGTGCACTCCCACACACGCCAGCTGGGTGACCTTGGGCTAGTCACAGCTTTTCAGAGCTCTCTCAGCCCCACCTACCTCACAGGGTGTTTGTCATGAGGGGGGAAGGGCAAGGAGATTGTCAGCCCCTTTGAGTCTCCTGTTGGAGAGAAAGGGGGAATATAAATCCAAACTCTTCTTCTTCTTCTATATGTTGAAGGCCTTGTTCTCTCTTTCTCTCTAGGGCCGCCACGCTTCTGTGGACGAAATCACCGCTTGTGCTTTCAATGCCGTGGAGCTGGACAGGAAACACGGGGACGAGCCCGTGCAGGTTCGAGTGACGATGGGGAAGGAGCCCCGGCATTTCCTCGCCATCTTCCAAGGAAATTTGATCATTTATGAGGTAAATCCTCGCAAGCCAATGTCGTGAATGAAGTCGTTCTGTTCAGTTGCAGGAAGTCGAACACTCTTGACTGCAACTGCTTCTCTGGAAGGGAGTTTTAGCCCCTTAGAAGAAGAAGAAGAAGAAGAAGAAGAAGAAGAAGAAGAAGAAGAAGAAGAAGAAGAAGAAGAAGAAGAAGAAGAAGAAGAAGAAGAAGAAGAAGAAGAAGAAGAAGAAGAAGAAGAAGAAGAAGAAGAAGAAGAAGAAGAAGAAGAAGAAGAAGAAGAAGAAGAAGAAGAAGAAGAAGAGGAGGAGGAGGAGGAGCAGGAGCAGGAGCAGGAGCAGGAGCAGGAGCAGGAGCAGCAGGAGCAGGAGCAGGAGCAGGAGCAGGAGGAGGAGGAGCAGCAGCAGCAGCAGCAGGAGGAGGAGCAGCAGGAGCAGCAGGAGCAGCAGGAGCAGCAGGAGCAGCAGGAGGAGAAGAAGAGATTGGATTTATATCCCACCTTTCTCTCCTGTAAGGAGTCTCAAGATGGCTTACTTTTCCCTTCCCTAACAACACACACACACAACAGACACCTAAGGAGTAGGTGGTGTGGGCTGAGAGACCAGAGAGAACTGCAGGACTAGCCCAAGGTCAACAGCAAAATGCAAATGTAGGGGAGTGGAAATAAGACATTCAGGTTCACCACATAAGCTCTCTCAAGCTACTCAGGTGGGGGAATTGCCTCCCGGTCCTCATAGATTAGAATCCACCTGCTTTTAACAACCAATGCACCACGCTGGTTGCTGTCACGTCTTGGAGATGAGCTTGGCTAGTAGGGTGAGTGTCTAGGGCCTCACCTGGAGGTTAAGTAAATGGCTACAATTTTATTAATGCTCCTTCATTAATCCTTTCTCTTTTCCAGGGAGGCACAAGCCGGGCTCAGAAGAGTGAACCAGAGCCTGCCGTCCGTCTCTTCCAAGTCAGAGGTACAGGGGAATTCAACACGAAAACCATTGAGGTCCCAGCCCGGGCCTCCTCATTGAACTCCAATGATGTCTTCCTTCTCAAGACTAACCAAGTCTGCTATCTGTGGTGTGGAAAGGTAAAAAATAAATTTTGAAGTTCAAAGCATACACAGTGTAGACATCTTTCTCCCCAGGAAATAGTCCCTCTAACCATTTGTGCAAAAGTTCCCTACTTCTGCGCAGAATGGAGCCGCCTGCAAGAGCTCCCCCTGCTGGCGGCCACCCAATCTGCACAGCACCAGTACGGCATCTGCGCGGCCGTGCAGCTTACAAGCAATATTGCTCCTGGAAGACACGTCAAACAGAACTGTGTTGACATATCAAAAAACATATATAAAGCCATACAGGATTGCATAGCTACTTCAGTTTAAAACAAACTTCAGTTTAAAACAAACTTCAGTTTAAAACAAACAAAGCTAGAAATCATACTGAGGGTTGACACCAAGAATCACTTCCGTTGCCAGCTCCAGGTTGGGAATTCTGAAGATTTGGGCATGAAGCCTTGGAAGGACCAGGGTCAAGGAGGGTAGGGAGCAGTGGTGGGATTCGAATAATTTAACAACAGGAGCAGCAGTGGCGTAGGAGGTTAAGAGCTCGTGTATCTAATCTGGAGGAACCGGGTTTGATTCCCAGCTCTGCCGCCTGAGCTGTGGAGGCTTCTCTGGGGAATTCAGATTAGCCTGTACACTCCCACACACGCCAGCTGGGTGACCTTGGGCTAGTCACAGCTTCTCAGAGCTCTCTCAGCCCCACCTACCTCACAGGGTGTTTGTTGTGAGGGGGGAAGGGCAAGGAGATTGTAAGCCCCTTTGAATCTCCTGCAGGAGAGAAAGGGGGGATATAAATCCTACTCTTCCTTTTTTCCCCTTCTTCTTCTTCTTCTCCTTCTCCTTCTCCTTCTTCTTCTTCTTCTTCTTCTTCTTCTTCTTCTTCTTCTTCTTCTTCTTCTTCTTCTTCTTCTTCTTCTTCTTCTTCTTCTTCTTCTTCTTCTTCTTCTTCTTCTGGTGGTGGTGGTGGTGGTGGTGGTGGTGGGATTTAAATAATTTAACAACTGTCTGTTTACAAGCACCATTTTAACAACCGGTTCTGCCGAAGTGGTGCGAACCGGCTGAATCCCACCACTGGTGCAATGTAAAGCCATAAAGTCCACCCTCCAGAGCTGCCATTTACTCCAGGAGAACTGATCTTTGGAGATCTGTGAGATCTCCAGGCCCCACCTGGAGGTTGACAACCTGATGGCTGTTCAGGTGAGCCGTGACATTTTGAAGCCCTTTCCAGACAGACACCCAGTGGACATAGCATCTATTGCCAGCATTCATTTCGTCTCTGGGATAATTTCCTATGGCTTCAGTCATCAACTTGATTTCTAAATGGAACCTGTAAACATGGAGGCTGGCAGGGTCCTTCTGCGTGCCAGTTGCCGGAGGAAGTTTTGGCTTCCTTGCCTTGCTTGGAGGCCTTCATAAGAACATAAGAACAAGCCAGCTGGATCAGACCAGAGTCCATCTAGTCCAGCTCTCTGCTACTCGCAGTGGCCCACCAGGTGCCTTGGGGAGCTCACATGCAAGGAGAACTGGTTGGCCACTGTGGGAAACAGGACGAGCAAGGCTGAAAGGCAATCTCTAAATAACACCAATCAGTAAATAAGTCTGCTCTTCCATTCTTCTGGGTCTGGGATCCTAAGGAGCATGCCTACAAGCCTCCTCTCTTTTGCACTGACTTGGGATGGTTTCATGTTCCACCCCCAGGGTTGCAGTGGGGACGAGCGAGAGATGGCCAAGACCGTGGCTGACATCATCTCCAAACGGGACAAGCAGACCGTTCTGGAGGGCCAGGAGCCGGCGGAGTTTTGGTTGGCTCTGGGAGGCAAAGCCCCCTATGCCAGCGACAAGAGGTGAGATTGGGGGACGGTGAAATGGATTGTATTGCCGATGCATGCAGAAAGGCAGGCAGGGTGTCCTGAGAAAATCCCCTAGGTCAGCGATGGCGAACCTTTTCGAGACCGAGTGCCCAAATTGCAACCCAGACCCCACTTATTTATCGCCAAGTGCCAACCCGGCAATTTAACCTGAATGCTGAGGTTTTAGTTTAGAAAAAACGGTTGGCTCCGAGGCGTGCGTTACTTGGGAGTAAGCTTGGTGGTAGTCGGTGGCTTTGCTTTGAAGCAACCGTGCAACTCTCTTTCCGGTGGCAACGGGTGTCAATACGACCCTCTAGAGGGTTTTATTCAGAAGCAACCGAGCTTTACTCCCCGGGTAAAGTGGATGGCGCTTTAGTTCTTCACATGAAAATCAGTGGGGTTTAACAGCGCTTAACAGGGTTACCTCCGCACTGCTTCCCCAAAACTCGGTCTTAGGTTTAATGCTAATAATCGAGCCAGCGGCCCAGACCAGCCTAGATGTGTGTGTGTGGGGGGGGGGGGACTCTGTTTGTGCGTGCCCACAGAGAGTGCTCTGAGTGCCACCTCTGGCACCCGTGCCATAAGTTCACCACCACTGCCCTAGGTGTACCTGCTCTTTCCTGCCCCTCCTTAGGGCTGTTATTCACTCTTAGGTCACATGCGCCAGAGATGAAGGGGTGCTAACCAGCCCTTTCGCTGCCCCATCAGTCCCAGTATCGGGGGTTTGCTGAAATAACCAGCAGTTGTGGGAGCTACCCCCAGGTCCAGTGGGTAGATGACTCTCTTCCCCCAGAGTGGGGTCCGTTTCCAGGGATGTTATAGTGGTCAGTGGCTTCGTGTCTCCCTGTCGTGTGTGTCAAAAGCAACAGAGGGCGAGGGGGCTTCTTTTCCACCTGAGCCCGGAGTGCCAAAAATCCTCGGGCCAGGCACGACCTTGCCGCTGCTCTAAACTTCTCCTTCCAAAACCACAAATCAAATTGAAGAGTGATTTCTAGGAAGCCTTTATTGGCATAGACAACAGTACATCAATAATAAAAAAACGGATTAAAAAGCATATACAATACAGGAAATAAATGTTAGGTCGAAGGAAATCTATAGGCGTTTAGTAATTTCCAGGAGAAAGCCTGCCACTACCATACAGAGAGAAGGATCAGGGTTGTCCAACAAGTAGCGTAATCTAGTTAAATCGGGGAGATGGGGTAAATGTAAAGGAGAAAGTTTCACATACTTGGATCTGATTTCCTCTACAGTGTGTAGGAATTGGTGACCGAGGAGATTCAACTGAGCCATCGCTTACCACCCGGGCACAATCTTTTTGCTTAGCTAAATTCGAAGAGTTAGGTGTGTCACATGCTGTCATCGATCTTGAAAGGACTGGGGGAGACAATGAGCGGACTCGTGATGATGAATCAGAAGTATTTATTGGTCCCAGCAAGTGCCTGACTGTAGCAAAACCAGTTCTTCTGGGCTATGGGGAGACAGTTGCCTTTATCCCACAACATTCCTGCCATAAATATCCCCCCTCCCGAATTGTCATGGAATGTGGGAAGGACACTACAGGAAGAAGGTTGTTTGGCCGTTGAGCAACTCAAGGCCAGCACAGTTGTAGTTCTCAGCCACCTGCCACCTCCCCCATCTCCTCCACCACTACCCCCCACTTGGGAAGGCGCCAAAGTCGCTCCTAGTTAGCTACAGTTACAAGCATCAAAACACACTGAGAGCATACATACATACATAAGCCTTTGTTGGCATAGTCAGAAAGAGTTACATAAATCGGGAACAATTGCATGAATACCGCCGGTGAGTGATAAAATTTGTCTCCCACGGGGACCACAACAAATACGTTCTACTGGGAACTCTCAACTATCTCCGCAATGAAATTGGTGATCTCTTCACAAAGACCGGGGTCCGAGTTGTTTAACAATAGAGATAACCTAGTCAGATCAGGCAACCCAGATTGGAAGAAAAAAATGTAAGTTGGTATATTTAGATCTGATGTTATCAAATCTGGCGCAGTGCAAGAGTTGGTGAGTCAGGGTTTCAACCACATTCAGTGAGAGCAAAGAGAACGATCATAAGAACATAAGAACAAGCCTGCTGGATCAGACCAGAGTCCATCTAGTCCAGCTCTCTGCTACTTGCAGTGGCCCACCAGGTGTCAGTCACAAGCCTTTATTGGCATAAAATAAACATACAAAATCAGCATACAAAATTTGCCCATTATTGCTCACAAATTACATTAGACACTGGTACTAAAATACTAAATACTAAAATATATACATGGTCCTTCTGTAACTATAGGACATTCCTTCAGCTAAGTTAACTCACTTAAACGTCATCGGATACTGACAGAAGCTAGAAAAATTACTGCTGGCTAGCATGTGGTCATAATCGGCAACATAGACATTGGTTGGTATTCCATCTAGAGCTTATCGATCTATTATTGTTAGCAGAAATTTTGCTACATTCTCACTACTAACTGTGGGATCCATGTTGTTCAAAAGCCATAGGTATCTTAAGAGCATCAGTTAGATTGTTATACAAGAAATGGGATAGAGTGCAGATTGTGACATCTCTGATTTTTGCAAACCTATACACAATGAAAAGAGGGTATGATCGAGGTGTCTCCACCTGACCCATATATGCATGCTAACATAGTCTCCTCTGTTTATCAATGTGTTGATATCTGCCATAGAGCAGCATAGAAGGCATTAGATTGAATCTGGCCAGTGTTAAAGCTCTTCTTAATTTAGGGTTGGTGATCCACTGTAAATAATTGGCCATGTGTCCTTGTTCAATTGGAATAAGAACAGGGTCAGGGGGGAACCACGTTTTCGCCGTTCACCGCAGCTGTTATCATATCCCCGACATACCTTTCTTCCGTTCTAATAAGCTTAGTTTTCAAAGCAGCTATATGCGTTCTGATAGGGACTAACGAACTCTAAATGAAAAGCCAAGAGTGTTGATTTTTTCCCTCAACTAGTTTCAGCCACCCAGAACTTTGCATATGAGAATTCGGAAAGCATGAGGTGTAACAAACTGGAGTGATCCTGCAAATAGTGGATACGTAGCCAGTATCTGGACAGCGTTCTCTCCAGCCAGGCCATCGTGGCATATGATATTTCCGTTGCCTCGAGTTCACGTAAAACATAAGGGCATGCATATGAAGCAATAACAATTTGGTGTCTTGTAAGCCCATAATTTTGTGGAAGAAACGGGACTGGGCTGTGTTTATATTTTTGTTTATAGTCTTCGATCAAATAGGTGCTCCATAGAGGGAGCTTTTCGAGAGCGCATTTAGCATTGAACACCTTCAATGCGGATGGTATACCTACTGGTGGCCCACAGTGAAAAAAGAAACGCTGAATTGCTAGGGCACTGTTGTTAGCTGCAGCGAAGTGCTAATTTCCGTATGCGTACTGCCCAATGGTAAGGTTGCTAGTAAGAGTTATGCCCAAATATTTGAACTGGATTGCTTGTTCCTATATGGGTCTGTTATTGATGGTCCATGTATGACTAAGGGGTCTTCTAAAGCGAAGACCATTATTTTGGTTTTTTTCATAGTTAATTACCAGTTCGTTCCTCTTTACAATATTCCAGCACAGCAATTTAAGAGACTGCAGTGAGAACCAACCTTTAGTGTGGGAAAAAAGAAGAACCGATTAATAGATCAGCATACAATGTAACGAAGGCACGCAAGTTTAGCCATGCTGGTGGATTTGGGACACAATGCCCATTGTGGCCTTCTGGAGGGTTGGCACTAGATCACTAAGGATATATATATAGCATTATTGAAATGTGCAAAGTGGGGGGCAATGTACAAGCACCTCCTTTGTTTGACCCCTCTAGTTGTGATGATATTTTCTGTGAGCGGTTCTTTCATGTTGCGGCTCTTATTCTGCCCGTGCTAGTGCCAAGTGTGTAGCTTCTGTTTTATAAGAAACAGTAAGTCACCAGGGGTCCATGTGTGCGCCGTCAATTTTCTCCACAGTAGGGCTCTAGATATGGAGTCAAATGCCCCTTTTAAATCCAGGAAGGCTGCAAACAGCTTCACGGTTATTTATGAGTTATAGTACTTTTGTTGTAGCTAGAGGTGTGCTAAAACTGTTACATGATCCAGTGATTTGATTTATTTTTAGTGAATCCAATTTGCTCCGGTCCTATTGCTTCTGGCTTCGTTTTGACCCAACAATCACCCTCTCCACTCTCCTGCATAAGGAGTAGTTTTGCTTTGTATGCGGTTTGCAAGCAATTACAGATAATAGGCTTATAGGGACTTCATAGTAATTGAAGGTTGATTAGTAATATCACCCTTTACTTGTGAATTGGGACAACTATAGACAGCCAGCCACATCTTTGGGATGCTGACCCGTGTTATTTACATGCGGTAAAATAAAGGGAAGCCAGGATTTTGTAGCCCACCACTCGGGTGAGGATTTAAGTATTTCTGGTATTATTGCATCAGGACCTGGGGCCTTACCAGGTGCCTTTGGGAGCTCACATGCAGGATGTGAAAGCAAGGGCCTTCTGCGGCTGTTGCTCCCGAGCACCTGGACTGTTAAGGCATTTGCAATCTCAGATCAAAGAGGATCAAGATTGGTAGCCATAAATCGACTTTTCCTCCATAAATCTGTCCAAGCCACTTTTAAAGATCCACTAACACGTCAGACAGTAAAGGCAGTTGTGTGTCCCCCCCACCCCCGCACACACACACAGTTGTGAATCTCAGCCCCTTTTCCCAGCTCTTTTGATGGCCGGATGAATGCATCCTGACACGATTACACCGTAGCTTACTGAATACGATTCAGCATAAACTGTGGGAAAGGGATTTAATTCGCCCGTCTTCCTACCTCTCTGACGGTCCAGGTTCCAAGAACCAGCTCCCCACTACCAGCCTCGCCTGTTTGAGTGCTCCAATCAAACAGGGCAGTTCATCATGACGGAGATTGTGGATTTCTGCCAGGATGATTTGGATGAAGACGATGTCATGCTTTTGGACACCTGGGATGAGGTGAGCGGACCCTTGGCGATGGGATTCTAAATGCGCGCTCTTTCATTAAGCACGGATTATTTTTTTTGTTGTGAATGCAAAACGCCATCCAAGATCACAAACACCATATGGTCGAATCCCCACTTGAAATTTGCACGCAGATCCAAACCTGTTGGTTGTGAAACTGTGTCCTCTTAATCGGTGTTTTTCCCTCCCCACCGCAGCGAGCACACAGCAGACACACCCGGTTGCAGAACTCTTAGCAATCCCCACTACCAGGCGAGCTCGCTTCGCCGGTCTCCTCTGATTGGTTGGCATACCTTGATGGGGCGGGACCTTTTCCCACTGCGGAAACGTACGTTGTAGGGGTGTGATAAAAAAACAGCGTGTAAAAGTTTAACGTTTAACTGTTTAACTGTGCAAACAGTTAATCGTTACCCGTGTAAACCATGAATGATTCAAAGTTACACATTTGACTGTTTAATGTTTGCATCCCCTTCTGCTGGCCAATCGCAAAAGTGGAAATGAAACCAAGGAAAGGCTTCGTGTGCATCGCAGTGCCAATTGGTTGCCCATAAATTTCTGCATCAAGCACTCCAGGGGTGGGAAACGAAGTCAGGGGTTTCCCAACCTCTCATCCACTTCCCCTTTGGATCAGCTCTGGAATCCGAAAGTTAATGGGGTCTGTGCCACTTGCAACCAGGTCCTGCTGGAACACAGATTAACGGGGAGAACGAGCACCAGAAATGGAATCTGCCACGCAAGCCATGGGGAGGTCATCCCTCAAACCTGGCTAGTTTGTGTTCTGAAACCTGGCTAAGACGGTAGTGGGGATTCGACCATATAAGGATTACGAAGCAGAACCAGGGACTGTAAAACAGTAGCTTTTCACACTCTTTGATCTGCAAGCAATTGCTCCAGTTGGCTTCCAAAGCCATCTGTCCAAGCGTCCACGTGACACCGACAACCACACATCCACTCTCTGGGGCTTCCCTGCTTCACTCTGATCTCTGCCAAACCTGCTTTGCCACAGTTTTTCCTGAAAGATCATCGACAAAGCGGGTTGTCACGCTGCCTGGTTAGGAAGGTGTGCATTTTCAGACTTCCCCAGACATCTTTGCTGTTTTCCTGCTGGAATCTGCTTCTCCTGCCATTCCCCCTCTCCACCACCAGAGGGAGTTTTTTAAAAATTGCTAGTTGCTATAGCTCTACAATGTGATACTGCTATAGCAGCATTGCAAGCACCAATCTAAAAAGCCCTCTCTGCAGGTATGGAGAGTGAGAACAGTGGCTGCACGTGGATGATCAAGGAAAGTGTATAGCATCCCTTGGCAACTGGCAGAAGGCAGGGGTGGGGGGAGACTTACCAAGAGTAAAGAGTGTATTGTCGAAGGCTTTCACGGCCGGAATCACTGGGGTGCTGTGTGGTTTCCGGGATGTACGGCCGTGTTCTAGCAGCATTCTCTCCTGACATTTCGCCTGCATCTGTGGCTGGCATCTTCAGAGGATCTGATAGTAGGAAAGGAAAGCAAGTGGAGTACATATACCTGTAAGTAAAGGTCAATAGGTGAGGGCATCTGAATAGGAGTGGCCTGGCAAGTGAGTAACAATGAAGTGTAGCACGTGAGTAACAATGGAGTTAGCGAGGTCAATGCTACATGCTACACTTCATTGTTACTCACTTGCCAAGCCACTTCTATTCAGATGCCCTCACCTTTTGACCTTTACTCACAGGTATATATACTCCACTTGCTTTCCTTTCCTACTATCAGATCCTCTGAAGATGCCAGCCACAGATGCAGGCGAAACGTCAGGAGAGAATGCTGCTAGAACACGGCCATACAGCCCGGAAACCACACAGCACCCCAGTAAAGAGTGTCCTAGGTCAGTTTTGCAGCAGTGTGATGACATCACTTCTGGCACGCACTGGAAGTGACATCATTGCATTTCTGGGGGCACTTTGGCATGTTGGGCAAAAATTCGACAGCAGGGGTCATTTTTATCCTGGAGTTTTGTCCAAATAGCAGAGGTTCCTGGCAACCTTCTGACATCGCTTCTCGTGTGTTCCAATTGCTCATGCGGCAGACTTCTCGTGTATGCCAATTGCATGCAGCAGACTTAGCCTCTTTTGGAGGCTGTTGGTCCCCTGTTGGCCTATTGATCAGTGCTGGGGTGGAGGGTCCCAACATAGGAGACCCCCACCTCCCAGTGGACACCAGGCAAGCTTATTCAGGATTCACATTGAATTCACCCTTCCCAAATTGGGTGTCAAAGGTCTGAATTCAGTTTTCGCAACGTGTAGTTACAGCAAACCTGACGGTGCCCCCTACTGGCAAAACTGTTAAATCAAATCTATTGCTATTCCCTTCTCTCAGTAAACCAAAACAGTACCCCTTTCCCAGTGGTGGGATCCAAAAATTTTAGTAACAGATTCCCTCGCCAGCCCCCCCTCAGCAAAGGGGGCAGAGACGTACCTAGGCAAACCTGAGCCCTGGGCAAAACCTGAGTTGGATGCCCCCCCATAAGCAGCCACCCCACCACGACCCCCCATTTTTTTTTTTGCACCAGGTCATTTCTAAATCATCATCACATTATAGAAAATGCCCCAACTCACAAATCTGAACACAGCAATGGTGAAACACACAGGTTCTTTGATAGAGACTGGTGAGATAAAAGGTACAAAAGGCTGAGAATCAGTGAATTGCGGTACCTGAAAGGGATTCACCCAGTTCAGGGAGTTACATTATTAGTCGCAATTGCTATATGGAACCTTCACGTTCAAAGGCAGGATGCCTCTCAGGGAGGCGAGGGCGAGGAGATGGGAAAGCGGACCCCATTAGTAACCCCCTCTCAGCACACACAAATAATTAGTAACCCGCTCTCAGGAACTGGTGAGAACTTGCTGGATCCCACCTCTGCCCTTTCCTTTTGTTTTCTTTTAGATTTTCCTTTGGGTCGGCAAGGCTGCCAACAACTACGAAAAGAGCGAGTCTGTTTCTGCGGCCAGCGAGTATCTGAAGACCCACCCGGCAGGGAGAGATTTAGCAACGCCCATCATCATGGTGAAGCAAGGTCACGAGCCGCTCAACTTCACCGGCTGGTTTGCTGCCTGGGATCCGTACAAGTGGAGCGTGAGTAGCTGCAATGTCCGTGGCCCCCGTTCAGGCGCAGAACTACTGCATGTGGAAATCTGCGGGCATCTCCAGTCAAGCGTGGTGCAGTGGTTAAGAGCAGGTGGATTCTAATCTGGAGGAACCGGGTTTGATTCCCAGCTCTGCCGCTTGAGCTGTGGAGGCTTCTCTGGGGAATTCAGATTACCGTATATACTCGCACATAAGCCGAGTTTTTCAGCCCATTTTCCGGGCTGAAAAATGCCCCCCTCGGCTTATATGTGAGTCACGGAGGCTGCCCAGCTGGCTGGGGAAGAGGGGAGATCTTCGTGAGAGACCTCCGAGAGACCTCCGTGCAAGAGAGGCGCCCAAGCCATGCCCTGAACCTTTGTGTGGGGGGGGGGGGCAGTATCCAAATCCAATAAACAAAACTAAGATGCTGCATTTTCCACCCTCAGCTTATACGCGAGTCAATAAGTTTCCCAGATTTTGGTGGTAAATATAGGTGCCTCGGCTTATACACGGGTCGGCTTATACACAAGTATATACGGTAGCCTGTACACTCCAACACACACCAGTTGGGTGACCTTGGGCTAGTCACAGCTTCTCGGAGCTCTCTCAGCCCCACCCACCTCACAGGGTGTTTGTTGTGAGGGGGGAAGGGCAAGGAGATTGTCAGCCCCTTTGAGTCTCCAACAGAAGAGAAAGGGGGGATATAAATCCAAACTCTTCTTCTTCTCCACCTGAGTGACAGAGGCTTATCCAGTGAACCAGATGTGTTTCTGCACTCCTACATTCCTGCTGGGTGTCGTTGGGCCAGTCACTGTTCTCTCAGAACTCTCTCAGTCCCACCTGCCTCACAAGGTGTCTGTTGTGCAAGGGAAGTCTGCGAGCCACTTGGAGGCTGCTTATAGTTGAGAAAAGCGAGATATAAATCCAAACTCTTCTCTTCTTCAGGACTGTGGGTCGCCTGAGCTTTTTGCTCACATATCTGATCATTGCTTTCTTTCCTTTCAGGACGGCAAGTCTTACGAGGAGCTGAAGACAAGCTTAGGGGATGTCTTGGCTATTTCGGAGATCACAGTGGTGAGTGGCCCTCTGCGTGTGGAAATCGTGGCCTTTGCGGGGCTCAGAGAGGGCTTCTCTGCTTTACGTATTTCTCCCATCATGTTGTATTGGTGTCTGTTTTCAAAATCCCAGAAGCACCCTCGGTTTAATCAAGATTAGGGAGCCTGGCATTCCCTTTTAGACATACACAGATGCCCAACCCTCTAAAACTGTAGCACTGTGTTTTATCTATCTATCTATCTATCTATCTATCTATCTATCTATCTATCTATCTATCTATCTATCTATCTATCTATCTATCTATCTATCTATCTATCTATCTATCTATCTATCTATCTATCTATCTATCTATCTATCTATCTATTGTTTAGATTTGTAGACCGCCCCATCCCCTAGGGTGTACAACAACATCAAAATAGATCCAGTTTATAACAAAATAATTACATATATTAAAATCCATTAAAACCATTAAGACAGCGGTCAATACAATAATAACAGGCGTCCCATAACCCAATCTTTTTTTTTTTAAAGGTGTCTGTGGCCGGAGTCTGTAAAAATCACTGTTACAATTTAATTCTAACAAAAAGCAGGAAATCCCTTTAAAGTTGTATATGGGTTTGGACCAGGGTATTTGAAGGACTGTCTTAAGATCAGAGACAGAGGCCTCGTGACTGTCTTATCAATCAAAGAAGCGCATAGGGCGGGTACGTGAGACGGCCTATTCAGTGGCAGCCCCACAATCATATATTTAGCCATTTATTTTCTGTGAACAGCTTCCCCTGGCCCCCTCACCTTTGATCTTCAGAGGATGGCTGGATATTATTTTATTTAAGGGGGATATTTGATTAATTCCCTCACAATCCTAAATTGTGACTACGTTTTTTACCTCTTTTATCCATTCTGTTTTATTAATTTGATCGAGGCTGTGAAGCCACCTTGAGCTCTGCGAAGAAGAAAACTGGCTAATAAATATTTTCATGGAATGAATAAAATGCCTCCAGAGTTATCTGCCAGCGTAACCACTATCTGTGGGTTCTGTGGGGCAGAACTTGGAATGAGTTTGCAACAACACATTTTAAAAAACAAAATGGTTTACTTTCTTAACATATAACATCAAACATCAACATTTAACGTCACACTGCAAGGTCCTGTTCCGGTTTCATTTCAAGTCCTTCTAGTTCAGTGATGGTGAACCTTTTTGAGACCGAGTGCCCAAATTGCAACCCAAATGCCACTTATTTATCGCAGAGTGCCAACCCGGCAATTTAACCTGAATGCTGAGGTTTTCGTTTAGAAAAAACTGGTTGGCTCCCTCTTCCTCTTCCCCACCCTCTCGAGCAGGTGCCAGTCTGCTCTAGCCTCCAGCAAGTCCCGCAGGCACCATTCTGTGCCTCTCTAGCATCTCTGCCTCCTCTGTGCCCCCCCTTGGGCATTAGCCCCCGGACCATAGGCACCAGGCCCGCCAGCCGAGTCCTCCCTGATCACCGCAATGCGCACACATCGTGCTCAGTGACCCAGGCCAGCCTAGATGTGTGTGTGTGTGTGTGTGTGTGTGTGTGTGTGTGTGTGTGTGTGTGTGTGTGTGTGTGTGTGTGTGTGTGTGTGTGTGTGTGTGTGTGTGAGGGTGATTTTCCTTCTCATTTCCACGATGATGAACTCTGTGTGTAATGCGTGCTCCACAGAGAGAGCTCCGAGTGCCACCCTCTGGCACCCGTGCCATAAGAAGGCGTCTACGGCCATCATCTGTTCTAGAAGTTACAGTCTTCTGATATTGCCAAGTCCATTACTTCTTCCTGCAAAGTGGGTTGGCTCCTGAAGACTCCGCGAAGGGCTTTGTTATTGTACAAGATTCCAACATGGGATGAAGGTTTCCAGGAGAACTTCCTGCAACCCATTACAAAATTAATTAAAAAAAAAAAAAACCCCCCTTAACAAGTGTGTGTTAAGGGCTTATGCACCAAGGGTTGGGTCTTCAAACTATGGCCCTCCAGATGTTCATGGACTACAATTCCCATCAGCCCCTGCCAGCATGGTCAAGTGGTAGGGCTCATGGAAATTGTAGTCTCTGAACATCTTCGCAAGTGGGTTGGCTCCTGAAGACTCCAAGGGCTGGGTGAACAGGATTCAACATGATGAAGGTTTCCAGGAGAACTCTCACCCATTACAAACACAAAAAGAAACCCTTAACAAGGTGTTAATGGCTTATACAAACTAAGGTCCGAGTCTGGTAGCCTCGTCTCCTCCAAACTACATGAGCTCTGCAGCCTCTTGCTGCTTTGAGTCTCCACCCCTTTCTGGGTCAACCCATTCTGAGCATGGGGGTTCCACCAGCAGATTTAACAATTTTCTGAGAAAGACTGGCGGCAGCATTAAAATGTATCTGCTGACTTCATTTTCTCCTTCACGGGGAACCAAAGTGGCTGATGACATTCTCCCCTTCTCCATTTCGTCCCCACAATAACCCTGTGAGGTAGGTTAGGTTGAGTGTCCATAACCAGCACCAGTGTTAGAATGTATTAAGAATTTCTGTTTTGAGAGGAATTTATCCTCTTAACCCAAGTTTGGGACTTGTGACAGGCTGTGCCCAGTAAGTGGTATTATGGATTGGGAAGGGACTGCTTACAATGTTCACCCCACACATTCTGATCCTCTGCCCTTTGAAACCTCCACGCCCAGCAACCTTGCTTTCTAGAGGAAGAAGTGAGAGAGGCAAACTGCTGCCGACTATACTCTGTTCCACATAAAGATGTTAGTAGATTGTATATTCCTCCACCACAGAATGAAGCATGCCAGACCTTCTTTGTTATAGAATATTCCGCCTGGGTCCTAGTGCCTCCCTAGTCCTGTTTCCCCCATCCGTTTGATAATAAAAACACATTTTGGCATAAATGCTCTAGTATCAAAGTACCATGTTCAATAATAACAATTTAACAAAGGGAGTGAATTAAAATTACTAATAATGCTCATATCTTACAATACTAGAACCAGGGGGCATTCATTGAAAATGCTGGGGGGAAGAATTAGGACTAATTAAAAGGAAACACTTCCTCACGCAACGTATGATTGGTGTTTGGAATATGCTGCCACAGGAGGTGGTGATGGCCACTCACCTGGATAGCTTTAAAAAGGGCTTGGACAGATTTATGGAGGAGAAGTCGATTTATGGCTACCAATCTTGATCCTCCTTGATCTGAGGTTGCAAATGCCTTAGCAGACCAGGTGCTCAGGAGGAGGAGCCGCAGCAGGCCATTGCTTTCACCTCCTGCATGTGAGCTCCCAAAGGCACCTGGTGGACCACTGCAAGTAGCAGAGAGCTGGACTAGATGGACTCTGGTCTGATCCAGCAGGCTAGTTCTTATGTTCTTATATCTGTTGGGGACTATATTCGAATGCGGAAGCAAACAATTTTTTCAACTACTGCACCTCACCTGATCGAACTAACATCTTTATGTGAAACAGAGTGTAGCAACAACCACCCAAACTTGTGGACCTCTGGACATGACCAGGAACTCTCTTGTACGTGATTTTTCCCCGTATCTGAAATGCCAACCCCCCCAGTTCAAAGGTGTTCCTTTTATTTTGACAGGACCTGAAAAATGCCAACTTGCATAGCAATAAAACCAACAGCAATCCAATTCCCAAGCAGACTCCAAATCCAGCCAGTTCGGGGCCTAAACAGAGTCCACAGACACACCAACCCCAGCCCAGCAGCAACGGTGACAACGGCATCATTTGCAGCAATAACAACACCCCTGCGCTAGAGACTCTTGGAAATGATGCCTACCCTCGAGAGTTGCTGATCAACAAGGCGATGGACGACCTGCCAGAAGGGGTGGACCCCACCAAGAAAGAGGTAAAGAGGTTTCCTCGACATCTTTGCGTGTGGCGATACTAGGCCAGACCTGGGCATTATACGGCCCGCGGGCCACATCCGGCCCGCCGGATGACCCTGACTGGCCCCCCTGCTGTGCTGGGGAGCGAGGCGCCTTTGAAAGCCCCGCAGAAGCCGGTTGCCTTGGCTGCCGGCTTCTGCGGGGCTTTCAAAAGCGCCTCGCCCCCCTGCCTTTTGGCCCGGTCCTCCACAATATTTTCTGTTTCTTATGCGGCCCCATGGAAAAAATAATTGCCCACCCCTGTACTAGGCCTTTTGTTTCCTTGATCTGTTTCTATGTGCTTAGACATGTAGATAACTAGGCTGACCCTGCTTGGTACTCCGGAAGGGAGGGGGAAATAGCAGGAGACTATCGCTGCCTTGGTCTTGGGATACTTGTCTTTGAAAACAAAATCTTTCACACCTCATTTTCTCACAGTCTCTGGGAAGTTGGGAGTTCAGGGGAATCAAAGAAGGGAAGAAGAAGAGTTTGGATTTATATCCCACCTTTTTCTCATGTAAGGAGACTCAAAGGAGCTTACAAACTCCTTTCCCTCCCCGTCCCCCAACAAACACCCTGTGAGGTGGGTGGGGCTGAGAGAGCTCAGAAGAACTGTGACTAGCCCAAGGCCACCCGGCCGGCATGTGTTGGACTGCACAAGCTAATCTAGTTGACCAGATAAGTCTCCACAGCTCAAGTGGCAGAGCGGGGAATCAGACCTGGTTCTCCAAATTAGAGTGCACCTGCTCTTAACCACTACACCACGCTGGTTCTCTGGCGGAATAAATATGACTGTAAAAGCCAAGATCGCCAGAACTGGTTTTCTGAAGCTGAGTCCTTGATTTCAACTCAATAAAGGCGACTGATCCTGTATCCAGAGTCCACTTATTGATTATTGGTCCAAGACCTGACAAAGAGGGGGAGGAGGAGGAGGAGGAGGAGAAGGAGAAGAAGAAGAAGAGTTTGGATTTATATCCCCCCTTTCTCTCCTGCAGGAGACTCAAAGGGGCATACAATCTCCTTGCCCTTCCCCCCTCACATCAAACACCCTGTGAGATAGGTGGGGCTGAGAGAGCTCCGAGAAGGGCTTACAAGGGGTTTTCCATTGCCTTCCTTTGTAGAGTCTCCCTTGGTGGTCTCCCATCAAAATATTAACCCTGCTTAGTTTCCAAGATCTGATAAGGTCAGACTATACCATACCACCTTCCCTCATTCATCAGAAGGACAATGTATTTGCAATGAAAGCTGCCTCCACATATGTCCGGCGTAAACATGAATGCCAGTTCCAGAACTTTCCTGCATTTCTGAGATTCGCCACAGCCCGTCTGTGATGCTTTCTGCTGATTCCTGTCCTGGCGGGTCCCTTCCTCCATGTTTCTAATCCCCCTTCCTCCGCCTCTCTTCCCAGTACTACCTGTCTGATGCCGATTTCTGCGACATCTTCGGGAAAACCAAGGAGGAGTTCTACCAGATGCCCAAGTGGAAACAACAGAACGAAAAGAAGCAATTTGGACTCTTTTGAGCCAAAGACGACCTCAACCGCTCGGAACTCGTTTCAGGGACACCTGACGGGGAGGAAGGAAGAGCTGCCCGTTTCGGAGGCTCTCGAGCCTCTCCCTCCCCCCCAAAACAAGAAAATGACTTTGAAAATAATCGTCCTGGAATCAGTGCTGTTAAAAAGAATGGCCAATTCATTCCTTTCCCCGCTCCACTGCAAAACAGCAACTTGGTTTTCTTCCAGTTCATATTATTTATGTCTGTGCCAAGGAATTAGGGGAGATTTCTGTGCCTTAGGAGTCTAGGGAATTTAGCATGAGGATTCAGAGGCTGGCTGTGTTGGAAGTGAAAGCAGGGGTGTACCGCCCACGAGGGCATGTGGTGACACATGTCCCCTGGTGCGCGCCATCTAATCACATAGGGGGGCGCTGGGGCTGGGCCATGTTCACCGGCTCGGGGCAATAGGCCAGGGTGCCGTTGCCAGCTCCAGGCGGTAGACCTTGGCGCCTTGCTGGCTTCGGTCAGTAAAACTGGGCACTGTCGCCAGCCTGGTGCTCCTCCATAAGATCAGCAGGTGGCTCGATCTCTCCCCCCCTCCCCTCGTATCTAGGGAAAATGGACCCCAGGGGCGGGAAACTCAGATTTTGCCCCAGGCTCCACTTTCCCTAGATCAGTGATGGCGAACCTTTTCGAGACCGAGTGCCCAAACTGCCACCCAGAACCCATTTATCTATTGCAAAGTGCCAACAAGGCAATTTAACCCGAATACCCGAAAAAACGGTTGGCTCCGAGGCGGGTGTTACTCGGGAGTAAGCTTGGTGGTAGTCGGTGACTTTGTTTTGAAGCAACCGTGCAACTCATCCAACGGGTGAATCACAACCCTATGAGGGTTTACTCAGAAGCAAACCCCATTGCCAGCAACTGAGCTTACTCCCTGATAAAGGATTGCGCTTTAGTTCTTCGCATGAAAATCAGTGGGGTTTAACAGCGCTTAACAGGGTTACCTACACTGCTTCCCCAAAACTAGGTCTTAGGTTTAATGCTAATGATCGGGCCCAGCGGCCCAGGCCAGCCAAGATGTGTGGGGGGGCGACTCTGTGCGTGCCCACAGAGAGGGCTCTGAGTGCCACCTCTGGCACTCGTGCCATAGGTTCGCCACCACTGCCCTAGATACACCTCTGAGTGAAAGGATTTGGGTTAGGGTCCTACTTTGGGTTAGGGTCCTAGGGGCTAACTCTTGCCTCTCTAACAGTTTGGGAAGGAAATCCCTAATTCAGTCCCGAGTGCCGGAGAAGCCAACTACTTTTCCTCTGTCTGCCTGGAAGGGAATGCCCAAGTCTTTCATCACCAGCCCCTTCTAAAACGAGTCGAGATGCCAAACGCTGGGGACCACAGTGAAGGGCTGTCACCATCTGGCTCACCTGCCTTCAGGTTGCCAACCCCCAGGGGGTAGCTGGGGATTTCCTGGGCTCACAAATGATCTCTGGGCAATAAAGACCAGCTCCCTTGGAGAAAATGGCTGCTTGGGATGGTGAACTCAGTGGCATTACAACCCATTGAAGTTCCCTCTCCTGAAATCTCACCTTCCTCATGCTCCACCTCCAAAATTTCTGTCCCAACCTGGAGCTTGCCATCCTATCCCTTGAGCACCGGTAGCTTTTTGGCCAGCTGTGATTTGTAATGAAATGGGGGTTTCAATTGACCCGCTTTGATCCAGCAAAGCGGGGTGGTTGTTTTTCATACATCGGGGTACCAAGGTTCAGAAAATGGGAAGGCACCTATTGCCAGGATTGTAGGGGAAAGATGAACTGCACTAACTCTTAATTGCAAGATCGCCCAGGTTGCTTTGTCAGGGTTATGGGAGGATGCATTTCAGACTCCAGTTTGAGACCTGGCTTCCCGATAATGGGCCTTTCCCCACTTTTCCCTCTACCCCCGTCGCTGCGCGCTACTCACTGTGCGCGTCATTTCTGGCGCGCATCCTGGCATCCCCACGGCCCCACGCTCTGCGCCGGATCGTCAAAAGGCGCCGTTTTCTCCAGCGCCAGGAATGACGCGCGCTGAGGGGGCGCGACAGTGGCAGCGTCGGGGCGGCTGCGTTGTCGCCGCCCCTGAGTGGGGAGTGCCCCGGGACCCTGCACTGCTCGAGGAGAGTAGCGCGGGGCTTAAGGTAAGTGGGGAAAGGCCCAATAAGTAGAAAATGAATAATGCACGGTGTGGTGGCACCGGTGGTTTCTCGCATTATCCTGCCAGAACCAGTAGGAAGCCCGAGGAAGAACGAGAGCGACTCTCGTGGCATTTCGGGGTGAAAAGATTTGGAGTTTCACTTATGGGAAAAATCTTGCCGTCATTCAGAGCTGTGACAGTGGTCCCCTAATCATTGGCACCTTTGAACTGCGACTGGCTGGACTTGAACTCGGGGCCCTCTGTGTGAACATCCTGAATTCTTCTGCCCCCTGCAGCTTTGGCTCCATGTTCTGCTCATCTCTTTTTATTGCCCATGTCAGGCAAAATGGGAGGATTCTCTCGCAAGGAAGGTGTCGCTATGCCTTTATCCTCAAGGGGTTGTTTTGGGTACTCCTTTCACTCCCCCCCCCCCCACACACACATTTTGGATGATTAGAATAAGCATAACTCTTCCCCCCTATTTTTGCAGGGGCATTGTACATAAGAACATAAGAACTAGCCTGCTGGATCAGACCAGAGTCCATCTAGTACAGCTCTCTGCTCCTCGCAGTGGCCCACCAGGTGCCTTGGGGAGCGCACAGGCAGGATGTGAAAGCAATGGCCTTCTGCGGCTGCTGCTCCCGATCACCTGGACTGTTAAGGCATTTGCAACCTCAGATCAAGGAGGATCAAGATTGGTAGCCATAGATCGACTTCTCCTGCATAAATCTGTCCAAGCCCTTTTTAAAGCTATCCAGGTTAGTGGCCATCACCACCTCCTGTGGCAGCATATTCCAAACACCCATCACACGTTGCGTGAAGAAGTGTTTCCTTTTAATTAGTCCTAATTCTTCCCCCCAGCATTTTCAACGGATGCCCCCTGGTTCTAGTATTGTGAGAAAGAGAGAAAAAATTATCTCTGTAACCCCTGGAGTCCCCACGGGCCAGATTCAAAGTCTAGGGTAATTCTAATAAACTCAAAATATAAATCCAACGTATTAAAATACAACAGAAAGCATTTGGGGAAACATCCCCTCCACAGTCCTTTGCAGAAGCTACAGACAGCCCTGTGTGTTCTTGAGGCCACGTCTGGAGCAGAGTCCCAAAGAATCCTTCTTGCCATAGCAGGAACTTTTCCTGGAAAGACCCTTGGTCAATGCCCTAGAAGCAATTCCCCTTTTCTCCTGGCAAGACGAGGTGGGGCAACTCTGAACTAGGGGGCTTGAAGAGCGCAGCTGTGGCAAACGCTGCTCTTTCCTATTCCCAGTTACTGCTGCTCTGAAGAAGGGTTGCTCACTCTGATTCACTCTGTTCATTTCATGTCCGTGCCATGATTTCAAAATAAACAACCCATAATTGCATATGGATTCATCCATTGATGTTGTCAGCACTTTATCCAGAGGTGGGATCCAGCAGGTTCTCACCAGTTCCCGAGAGTGGGTTACTAATTATTTGTGTGTGCCGAGAGGGGGGTTACTAATTGGGTCTGCTTTTCCGTTAGAAATTCCATTAGGTCCAAAAATCATAAAGTCCTGTTGTTTCCTATGTGGCTGGTTAGCGAAGGTAGAAAACGGGAGATAATTCTCTCTGTTGGGCTGTTTTAAAAACATGTTTTAGAAATATGGTAAAGTTCCTGGTTTAAGGAAATTATCCTTTTGATTTCTAGAAACAAAATTAAGTATTTGACAGGCAGTCAATTAGAGGAGAAGTAGTTGTTCCTGTTGGCAGTAGACGATAGGACTTGCTGTAATGAGTTTAAATTATGGACAGAAAGATACCAGCTGGAAATTAGGAACTTTTTTTTTACAGTCAGAGTTTTTTACAGTAACAGAGAAATTATTAATGCCCCGCCCCCGGAATGCCCGGCCACGCCCCTGTCATGCCCCGCCCAGCCCCATTGGCGCTACGCCACTGTTTGAATCCCACCACCATGGGAACCTGTTACTAAAATTTTTGGATCCCACCACTGACTTTATCACCTTGGGTAATCCGAGACAGAAGGTTGTTAAGAAAGGGATATCAAAGGTGTTTTTTTGAACTGGCAAAATAGGCAGTGCTTCCCCTCTGTTGAAATATGTGCGACATCTCCCTCAACCTTGTTTCTTTGTTCTTAAAGAGAGCGAGTTCATTAGAGGGAATGCAGGAAAGTTCAATTCAATTCAATTCAAAGACCTTTATTAGGCATCAAGAGAAAATACAGATAAAACTGTGCAGTAGTATGATCCAGAGTTTAACGGAGTAAAACAACTGCTCATATGGGTCCTGTGTGGTTTCCGGGCTGTATGGCCGTGTTCTAGCAGCATTCTCTCCTGACGTTTTGCCTGCATCTGTGGCTGGCATCTTCAGAGGATCTTCTTCAGAGGATCCTCTGAAGATGCCAGCCACAGATGCAGGCGAAACGTCAGGAGAGAATGCTGCTAGAACACAGCCATACAGCCCGGAAACCACACAGCACCCAAGTGATTCCGGCCGTGAAAGCCTTCGACAACTGCTCATAGTTCATACAGTACAAACTTCAAGAAAATAAGTGAATAGAAGGAGAGCCAGAGACTTATTTCACATTATCGAGCAGGAACTTGGCCGCCATTTTCAACTGCCTGTTCAAGAGGCGGTTCAATTTGGAATATGGGGGGGCACAAGTAAGTCGGTGTTGAAAAAAACAAGCCAGGTCTGAGATCTATGAATTTTGGGCAGACTAATAGAACATGCTCCAAAGATTCCTCAGAGGTTGAGCAATATGGACATGTACGCTTTTTCTGTGAGTGTGCCATGAATCTCTCCGGGGAGAAGGTAAGAGGGAATGTGTTTGTTCTTGCTCTGGTGAATAACCACCTAGACTTAGGGTCGAGCAAGATGTTTAAGTAAGCAGCTGTCCTGCAGATCCCGGGCATGATTTCAAAGTGAAGGGGGGAAAACAGGCTCCTTGCTTTGCTAACAAGGAGTTGATGTTCCTGGTGGAATAGCAGTTCCTTGATACGGTGGCGCAGATCGCTGGGGGGAAGCATAAGGAGCTGGTCCCAAGAGAAACCCAGGGAGGAGATCTTAAGCTTGATGTGGGCCCACCAGGTAGATGACTGGAGTTCAGAGATGGGAGCAGCGAATGAGGCTGTTAGGGTCACTGAAAAAACAAAGCCGGATCCAGAATTTAAGGGTGAGGCAGTGTCCAGTTATGGGGAGACAGACATGGCAGTTCAAAGTCAGTGTGGTACAGCGGTTAGACCATGAGTTCTGTGTTCAAATCCCACCCACCCCCCAGTGAGAGTGACCTCGGACTGTTCACTCTTGCTCAGCTGAAACCTACTTTGCAAGATTGTTGTAAAAATAAAACACAGAGAGGAAAACTGTATGCTGCTCCTTGGAAGGAGATGAGTATAAAATGGAGAAGGAAAATGCTATGCCTGGAGCTGGACTTAATATTCTAGACGAAAGACCGGATCCTGATTTTACCAGACCTGCTCCAGCCCGCTTTCAGGACTTTTGCAGGTATGTGGCATATATATACTTTGCATTAAAACTCCGCCAATCTTCAGCCCATTTCCTCGTCCACCACAAACCACCCAACCCATTTGCATTCGTGAACTGGTTGTCGGACAGACGCAGAAAAAAAGAGGAAAAGACGACATAGCAAATAGATTTTTTTGGTCTTTTTAATCTGAATCATGACAAAAATATATTATTCCTATCGTACTAGCGTTTTTCTACCTCTGCGGCTTGGTACGACATTTAAAAAAACAACAACAGCACAGTATAAATATAAATTTGATTCCCGCTCCCTCTCTAGAACTATAGCATTTTTAGGTTTTAACCACATCACGATTGTCACTGTACACAGAGGGACTAAGTTGGTAACAATTAGAAAGGCCTGATTTCCAAGTTGTCCCACAGGTGACTAGACTACCTGTTTCCTCACGGTACCCCTGATAAAAAGCGGTGATATTAACTTTTAACTGTGCCAAGTTAGGGCTGGAGACAGTGAAGAGAAGGGGAAAACGGCTTCAAAATAGGGTTACCCGCTCTGGGGAAGGAAATTCTTGAAGATCTGGGGGGGGGGGTGAGGATTGGGGAGGGCAGAGTTTGGGGTGGAGCGCGGTATAATATCATCGAGCAGTGGTGGCGAACCTTTGGCACTCCAGATGTTATGGACTACAATTCCCATCAGCCCCTGCCAGCATGGCCAATTGGCCATACTGGCAGGGGCTGATGGGAATTGTAGTCCATAACATCTAGAGTGCCAAAGGTTCGCCACCACGGTCATAGAGGCCCCACTCTGAAGCAGCCCATTTCTTCAGGGGAACTGATTTTGGTTGTCTGGAGATCGCTTGTAATAGCGGGAGACCTCCCAGCGGCACCTGCAGGTAGGCAACCCTACTTTGAAAGAGGGGTGAGCAAATCTTTTGGCCTGAGGGTCACTGCCAGGTCTCTGCATGCTGTTCTGGGCGGCGAGTTGGATTTTCCTATTTCCAGCACCTCCTGGTGCTGGAATTGGGAAGCGCTAGCCTCCAGCTCAGAGTTCTCAAAAGAGTTGCAGCCTCTTCGCCCATTCTTGCTATTCTTAATGGCCCTGGAGCTGTTTGACAACCTTTGGAGAGCATCAGCTTAGTAGCCAATGCTCCGGTCAAATTACTAAGCATCTTAAGAACCGGAAGGAAAGCCTCGAGGCACGGAATATTGGCCTCAGCTCCCCAGTGGGCCCACCTCTGCTTCAAAACGACAACCTCCGGCCGTCTTTTTACCACGAGAAAGAAAAAAAAGGGTGTTTTTTATATTTTTAAAAAGGAAAAACCAAGCAAGAACTTCATAAATTTTACAAAGTTCTTCTTCAAAGACATCAATATTTTCATTGAGCAACATGACCGACGAGAGGTTTCACAAATGGGTTTTAAGGCCAAAGCTGACGTCGGCTTTGCTCTCGAGGTGGTAGATTCAGGCACGACGGTTTGAACAGCCCTTAAGTCACGCAAAGCAACCTGGTTCAACCACGGAGCCACAGCGGCTGGCCATCCCGGTCCTAGTAAGCGGGACTGTTTGCATATACCAGCACTAAAAGTAGCCATTGTATAAGAAAACTAGCTGAATTGCGGATCCATGATTGGAGATCGCTTGGGACGGGGGCTGGCGGGGGGGTGTCTTACTAATGGAAAGTGCAACCCAGTCTCAGTCGAATTATGGCAAACTCAGAGGGTTTTCAAGGCAGGAGGCAAACAGGCTATTGCCTGCCCCTGCATAGCAGCCCCAGACTTCCTTGGTGTTCTTTCATGTAACTAATACATGGGAGCAGCAGTGGCGTAGTGGCTAAGAGCAGTGGCTAAAAGCAGGTGCACTCTGATCTGGAGGAACCGGGTTTGATTCCCCTCTCTGCCACTTGAGTTGTGGAGGCTTATCTGGGGAATTCAGAGTAGCCTGTACACTCCCACACACGCCAGCTGGGTGACCTTGGGCTAGTCCCAGCTTCTCGGAGCTCTCTCAGCCCTACCCACCTCACAGGGTGTTTGTTGTGAGGGGGAAGGGCCAGGGGATTGTAAGCCCCTTTGAGTCTCCTGCAGGAGAGAAAGGAGGGGTATAAATCCAAACTCTTCTCTTCTTCTTCTCTTCTAATAACCAGGACTAACCAGTGGTAGGATTCAAATAATTTAACAACCGGTTCCGAAAGGACTCAGTGGTGGAATTACAACCATTCTCTGAACGAGACAAAAAAATAGCTACCGGTTCTACCGAATAGGTGCGAATAGACTGGATCCCACCACTGGGACTAACCCTGCCTAGCTTTTGAGATCTGGTCAGAGCTAAGAAAGGAAGCCAACAGCAGCTAGGTGGATAACTGGACAACTTCATTTCAACATGATCATCCGCATCCTTTTGCTTGACCCTCTTGACTCAGTACTGGGTTGGACGCTGCTAGTTTTTCTGTTGATAAAAGAAGAGGCGCCCTGTAGGACCAAAAAAGGCTACACTGGGAATCACCAGATTCTCATAGGAAGAGTTTGTGCAAGATGGAGGCTCTGTTGGGAAGAACTGGGTAAGATGGAGTGGGGCAGCTGATAGGATTCGAACCCCTAACCCCCACCTTCTTCAACTGGGAGCTGCAGATCCTGTCTGCAGAAGAGACCCACTTTGCTGTTTTTACAAAGCTGAGGATCGAGCGCTCTTGAATCTCACCAAATCAGTCTTCCCGCTTTTGAGTTCGCTACGATCTTGGGAGAGATCAAGGAAACCCAAGCATGTTTTTGGAGCCGGTCGGGTGAGATTGGATTTGATGAAGAGAAGCCCCCCCAGCGCCTATAAATTGAGTGCCACTCAGCAGAAAACAGTGGCGTAGGTGGTTAAGAGCTCGTGTATCTAATCTGGAGGAACCGGGTTTGATTCCCAGCTCTGCTGTCTGAGCTATGGAGGCTTATCTGGGGAATTCAGCTTAGCCTGTGCACTCCCCACACACCCAGCTGGGTGACCTTGGGCTAGTCACACAGCTTCTGGGAGTTCTCTCAGGCCCCACCCACCTCACACCAGGGTGTTTGTTGTGAGGGGAAGGGGGCAAGGAAGCCCTTTGGAGTCTCTCCTGCAGGAGGGAAAGGGGGATATAAATCCAAACTCTTCTTCTTCTTCTAATTAGTTACGGTTTGATAAAATGTGAAATCCTTGTAGTTTAAAATCACCTTCTGTGGCTGAGTCTGCGTCAAAAAGATCATTTGGTTCAAAACGACTAGCATTTTCTGACTACGGGCAACACAAAGTGGTCTGAATCCTGCCAAAGTGAAGCACATTTTAAGATTTTAGGAGACGGAACATGTTAAATTGCATGTACTCGATGACGTGGACCTGCGTATGTGGGCTGCAGTGCGGCTCATGGATAAAGAGGGCTCATGTGGTGGAATTCCTTCACTTAAAATTTTATACAATGCAATAGCAGTCTAATACCCAGGCTCCAGTCGGGCGGTTTTGCCATTTCTCTGAAAGTTTCTAGTTCTCGTTTTTTCATGGAAAATTTCAAACACAAAGCATGCCTAAAAGGTGTTAAGTAGGTCATTCACTAAGAAAAATTGTATCGCTTCAAAAATTGGAATGTTACAGCAATTTTACAAATTGGGGATTTTAGAAAGTTAGGATAAATAGGATAAATCTATATGGGCAGAAATGGGAAAAAGGCCTTCCCATTTGTGTACCTCTTTAAAATGAAATGGAAATGGTTCAAGGAGTACGAAAATAGGGGTGTGACTATAAGACTGCCCCGCCCCTTCCTTTCTTCCATCTATACATTTTTTTTTAGTACGGACATGTATTACCAGACAAAAAGCCCCAAACAGGCAGGTCTTCATCAGCTATACAACGGAGAACATAAACTGGTGGATAAGATCTGAGAGTTCAAACCTCAAATGTAATCCAGGAAATTCTGCGCCCCATCACTACAGTCTAGCTATACTCCCCTTGAGCATGTTTCTGAAAAGTGGTGCCTTTTCAACGTTTTAACTCTTTAGTGCACCTGAGTCCCTTGAGAGATCGTAGCACCCCCCCCCCCCCCCCCCCCCGGCCCTCACACGATCTGGAAAAACGCAACCCCCTTTAAATAAGTTTTGTGCAGTGATTGTCAGACCTAAATGCACCAAGTTCTGTTTGTACATTTAAGCGGGTGGATTGAACTGCTTCGGTCACATCTTGGGTCTTTAAGGATCCTGCAGAGGCTGGAAAGTAGGGTGGAGTTCAGAGTCTTTCCTTCCAGCCTAGGAGTCCAAGTTCCTTTGGAACACGAAGACAGAGAGATTCCTGGAGCGGCCGGAGAAGATGGCCGCATTTCCACTAAACGTCCCGAATACTGATATGCACAAACAGTGTGGCGGATCGGTGATACCGGCTCCCGCTCTTCGGGCCAGGAGATAGATATGTGTCGGTAGCCTTTTAAGAAAAGAGAACAAAACATCACACACATTCCAAGTTGCGGAGCACTTTCTGTGTAGCTCTGCCCTGGGAGTGGACGTGAGCCCCACTGCGGTCTGGCCCCCCGGCCTGGCTGATGCAGGTTTGCTTGCAGCAGCCTTACACAGAAAAAAGATAAAGGAGAAGAGGGGGGAATTGCCCTGTCTCCCCCAGGAAGGGTATTCAACCTCCACATTGGGCCTGGAGAACCCTAGAATTACAGGGCGGCTTCAAATGACAGAGATGTGTTCGCCTGGAGAAAATGGCTGCTTTCGAAAGTGGACTCTATGACATCATATCCTGCTGAAGCCCCTCCCCTTCCCAAATCCCGCCCTTTCCAGGCTCCAACCTCCAAATCTCCAGGAATTTCCCAACCTGGACCTGGGAACCCAACTGTCAGCCTTTTTGATATGTGTCAAGCAGTGGTGGGATCCAAAAAATTTAGTAACAGGTTTCCATGGTGGTGGGATTCAAACTGGTAATGGTGAAGCCGCCAATGGGGCTGGGCTGGCAAATTCCCACGGGCATTGGTTGGGCATTCCTCAAGGGCATTCCTGGGCAGGGTTGTGGCAAGGACACAGCTGCTGTGCTGGTCCTCAAGGCGAACTAATGCACGTTAGGGCGAAGAGGCTGCCACGCATCACCGGGTGCACCTCCTGCCTCGGCACTGCTTCAAGTTCTGTAAGCGCCACTGCTGAGAGGAGGGTGTAACTAAGGCAAAAAATCACGTGGCAAAATCACCGACCAGTAACCCTCTGGGCACAATACACAAATAATTAGTGTAACCTACTCGAACCTGTGAGAACTCTGGTTTATCCCACCTTCTGGTGCCTAAGCAGCACTTTGAGGGGGGGGGGGCTGTTGAGGTTCCATTGGCGCTCCAGGGTATCATGGACTGTTGAAACCAAAATCACAACCCCACAACCCTTCTTGTAGCCTGCTTCCTTGACTCTCTTTCCCCATCTGGGGCTAGAAACTGTGGGTTATTTTGTGCACTTCCTGCTTCACATGCATCATCGAAAGTGGGTTTTCCTGCAGCTGCCTCCATTTAGTGCAAGGGAAGTTTCCTGCTAGGGAAGCTGCCAGTCGCTAATCTACACAACCACCCTGCTAATCTGCTATTTGCCCGCCTTTCCTTTCCATGCAATCTTCCTTTTTTGGGCGGGGGGGTGTGCATCTTCAGTCTATCGATAATTCAACAGACCATGTCAGTGTCTCTGGTCTATTGAATTATAAGTAGTGTTAAAGGAAGAAAAATAGCGTGGCTTGAAGAGCTGCTGGGTGCAAGAAAACCCACAGGAAGAGAAAAGCATCCTGATTCTCTTCGCAGGGAAAGCGAAGTGGGAGGAAAAGTCACGCTTGGCCAGGTTTTGAAAACTGTGGGCTCACCCTGACAGTACATAGCATGAATCCCTGCTGTGGGCATTCAACCTTCCAAAACAGTGGCTCATATAGCAACGTGGGGGTGGGGGTGTGTGTAGGTAGGCAGCACTTACCTCTGCACAAGTTAATGTCTGGAGGAATTTTAATTCAGGAAAAAAATTGCCTCCGCTATTAGAATCTGGGGAAACCGGTCGCCACAACATGGGATGCTTTGAAGAGATGCCTGCTTGAAGGCCCTTCAGGTTGGTCTCGTGATGGGAATTGGCTCCACCCACCCCCTGTTACTTCTTAGACAGGGCAGCAAAGCCTTACCTTGCTTCAGACTCGTGAAGGGGGCTGTGAACTGCCCAATGAAATCGTTTTTGGTGGACGTGTCAAAATCTTCCACCATGAAACGAACCAGAGCGCAGCTTTGGGAACGTCGATTTGGAATTCAAAGGTTTCGTTCCAGTTTGGGTTAAAACCTGGATGAAGGAGGAAAGGAAGGTCAGGGGGGGATTGAAGAAGAAGAAGAAGAAGAAGAAGGAGGAGGAGGAGGAGGAGGAGGAGGAGTTTGGATTTATATCCCCCCTTTCTCTCCTGCAGGAGACTCAAAGGGGCTTACAATCTCCTTGCCCTTCCCCCTCACAACAAACACCCTGTGAGGTAGGTGGGGCTGAGAGAGGAGCTCCGCAGGAAGCTGTGACTAGCCCAAGGTCACCCAGCTGGCGTGTGTGGGAGTGCACAGGCTAATCTGAATTCCCCCAGAGAAGCTCTCCACAGCTCAGGGCGGCAGAGCTGGGAATCAATCCCGGTTCCTCCAGATTAGATACACGAGCTCTTAACCTCCTACACCACTGCTGCTCCTGAAAAGACTAAGAAGCATACACAGAGAAGACAAACTGACTCCAGGTGTTGTATGAGTGCATATATGTAAAGGGAAAGAGACTTTTCCTTGTGGGCCCACCAAATCAATGATTCCTCTCCACATCCCCCAATGTTCCGAGATGCCATAATCACAGGAGAGATGGCACCATAGGCCCATGCGCACGGTTTTAAACTAAGAATGTACTGTCAAAGGCTCTCCTGGCCAGAACTAACTGGACGTTGTGGGTTTTTCAGGCTGGGTGGTCATGGTCTCTTTCCGCACAAACCTTGTAAAACATTTTGAGGCAGGAAATAAAACGTTTCCTCCATGGAGTACCACATTGGTTTTTTTCCTCTCTTATGTTCCGAAAACATTTTATTTCCAGCCTCAAAATGGTTTAGTTATAGGAAGTTAATTACTAGGTTCTTTCAGTTAAAGAGGAATTCATAGTTGTTCTTCATCAATCCCTGCCAGTATGATGCTGGCAGGGGATGATGGGAACTGTAGTCCATGACATCTGGAGGGCCGCGAGTTTGACACCTGTGGTTTAGGCGAATCTCCTTTTAAAACGATTCTTTGGTTGAAATGCTTTCAAAACATCTTCGGTTGCTGTGTGACCTGTTTACGATGTTTTCAGGGCCTCTCTGCCATCCCGGAATTTCCTGCTCAATGCCATTTTCTGAGTGCACTTCACTCCCCCTTGCCTGTTTGTTTTTCATCATTTCTGGGGGTTGGGGGGCAGTCTTTGAAGTATCGATTATATGAGCTACAGAGAATCACTGCCTGAAGCAATGAAGCATCGATTCAACAACTGACTCCCCCCAAAAAGGGGAAAAAAAAAGAACATAAGAACAAGCCAGCTGGATCAGACCAGAGTCCATCTAGTCCAGCTCTCTGCTACTCGCAGTGGCCCACCAGGTGCCTTCTTGGGAGCCTACATGCAGGATGTGAAAGCAATGGCCTTGCATGTGCTGCTTGCTCCGAGCACCTGGACTGTTGAGGCATTTGGCAATCTCTGTGATCAAAGAGGGATCAAGATTGGTAGCCACAGAAATCGACTTCTCCTCCATAAATCCGCTGTCCAAGTCCCCTTTCTCAAGCTAATAATCCACATAGGTGAGTGGCCATCACCACCTCCTGTGGCAGCATATTCCAAACACCAACTCACTACACGCTATGAAGAAGTGTTTCCTTTTTTATTAGTCCTAATTCTTTTCCCCCAGCAGCATTTCAATGGATGCCCCTGGTTCTAGGTATTGTGAGAAAGAGAGAAAAATTTCTCTCTGCCAACATTTTCTACCCCATGCATAATTTTGAGTAGACTTCAATCCTCTTATCCCCCCTCAGCCATCTCTCTCCAAACTAAAGAGTCTCCAAACGCTGCAGCCTCTCTCTCATAAGGAAGGCTGTGCTCCAGTCCTTCCTCTCAATCATCCCTCAATTGCTCTTTTTTCTGCACTTTTTCTATCTCTTCGATATCCTTTTTGAGATGTGGCGACCAGAACTGAACACAGGACTCCAAGTGCGGTCGCACCACGGCTTTATATAAGGCAGCCATGAATCATTTCGAGGGAGTGAGTGAGGACAAGTATCATGGTAAAGGGTGGGGAGTGAAAATGTTTTATGAACATTTTAAATCCTTTGTACAGAAAGGGCCACGGTCTGGTAGTTTTCGTTCCAAACATTTCATTCACATCTTCTTGGCTGGTCATTAATTTTCACAGGTTTCCATGACATGCTCTGAAGATGCTAGCCGCAGACACGGGGGAAACATTAGGAGAGCCCTATTTGTCCTTCTCTTCAGTCTTTCAAGATTGAAAGGAAATGAGATGAGAAGCCAGGTTAGCTGTTCACCCCAGGGTGCAACAGGATCTCTGGGAGAGAGTGGGGGGGGGGGGGATTGAGGCTTCAAATGAACCCCCTCCCCTTGTTCACTGAATATTCCGTCTTACCATTGTTGTCGATAACTCTGGTCTGTTTCTTGTCGTTGTCCCGCTGGACACCATAGATTTCAACAATCACCCTTGGATCAACAATGGAGTTTTTGCCTTTGTTCACCTTGGGCAGCTGCTGACCGGAGATTACCTGTAAAAGGCGCACCAAAAATAGTTACCGGTTTGTCAGTTTTCAGAGGACAGTAGAAGAGCTAGATTTGAGTCCAGAAGCACATTAGAGACCTACAAAATCTCCAGGGCAGAGGTGGGATCCAGCAGGTTCTCACAGGTTCCTGAGAGTAGGTTACTAAGTATTTGTGTGTGCCGAGAGGGGGTTACTAATTGGTGATTTTGCCATGGGATTTTTGCCTTAGTTACGCCCCTCCTCTCAGCAGTAGCGCGCAGAACTTGAAGCAGTTCTATAGGAGGTGCACCGTAAGGTGGCAGCCTCCGCACCTGCGGTATTCGGCTTCCCACTCCAAGTGACTCATGCAGTGGGCTGCTGCCCTTGCCACAGTTCCTGCCTCAGCAATGCTCCCCACCCCAGAATGCCCGGCCACGCCCCCGTTGTGCCCCGCCCAGCCCCATTGGTGCTACACCACTATTTGAATCCCACCACCATGGGAACCTGTTACTAAAATTTTTGGATCCCACCACTGCTCCAGGGTATAAGATTTTGAGAGTCAACAGTATCCGATGAAGGGAACTTTGACTCTCAGAATTTATACCTCCAAAACCTTGTGGGTCTCTAAGCTGCTACAGGTACTACTGGTCTCAGACTTAGATTTTGGACAGCCAGTGCGACGTGAAAGTCTTCCAGTGGGGCTGTTACAGGAATCCTCTGACTTTTCTGCATAAACCTTTTGAAATGTTTTCAGGCAGGAAATGAAATGTTTTCTCTGAGGAACTCTGAGGAGTTCCACATTTTCCTCCCCTTAAAAAACGTTTTATTTCCAGCCTGGAAATGATTCTTTGGTGTTAAATATTTTCAAAAAATTGTTCCCTTGCTGCGTGGGCCTATTTGGAACATTTTATCCTTCCTGTGGCTGTTTTCTACATCTCTGTGACATCCCTGAACCGTCCCCTTGGCACCATTTTATTGTGTCCCTGAGCTCAGTCCGTTCCCCGCCAATCTTTCATTGGCCAGTTCTAGTTAGTTTTTCTTAATTTTTTTGGGGGTTAAAACTTCAAAGCAGTGATGGCGAACCTTTTTGAGACCGAGTGCCCAAATTGCAACCCAAAACCCACTTATTTATCGCAAAGTGCCAAATCGGTAATTTAACCTGAATAACCCCCTCAAGCAGAGGCCAGTCTGTTGTAGCCTCCAGCAAGTCCCACATGTGCCGCTCTGTGCCTCTCTAGCATCTCTGCCGCCTCTCCCCCTCTCCCCCAGGTAGCAGCCACCTGGAGCACAGGCACCAGGCCCACCAGTTGAGTCCTCCCTGGTTGCTGAGGTGGACACGCATCAAGTCCAGCAGCCCGGGGGGGGCAATTTCCCCACATGATCTAATCCTGTGCGCCAAGGTGCGTGCCCACAGAGAGAGCTCTGAGTGCCACCTCTGGCACCCATGTCATAGGTTCGCCACTACTGCTTTAAAGCATTGATTACATCCAACAACAGAGAATCCATGCATCGAGTCTTCAAAGCATCGATTCTACAAACAGCCAAAAAGGAGGGGAAAAGACCCCTCTCAGGGGCCATAAACCTTTCAAGGGGGTGAGTGGGGGAAAATGGGGTGGGTGGGGCGGGATTGAAAATGTTCTGCAACACTGAGCCGCATCTTGCGGTGTGGACGTTCCTTGTCTAGGCACATTCTTAGAGACTGGAGTGTCTTCATTTCTATGCTGCTGGCTGATTGGGCAACTTGCAAGAATAACGCCACCTGGATTGTTAACACACTTCCGGCATTCTTCTCACTAAAGCGAAACAACTCCCCACAACAAATTCCCAGGCGCTACGTAACACTGGCTGGATCCAGTATGATTGTAGATGCCCAGGCCAAGTGTAAAGGTAAGGCTGTGATTCTGCATAGGACCAACTGCAGTTGATTCCAGTTATGGATTCATAGTGCCTTATGATCCCCTGCCAGCATCATGCTGGCAGGGGATCATGGGAACTGTAGTCCATAACATCTGGAGGGCCGCGAGTTTGACAACTGTGAATTAGAGCATTTTTCATTCCACAAATCTTCTGCGAACCAGACCTCCCTCCCTCTTCACAGATTTCTGCTGCCGCTCCTACCTTAACTCGAAATTTCTTCCGCGTCCGCCACGGCCCTTCTGTGATGGATTTGGGACTGAATTTGGATTTCAGGTCTTGAAGAAAGTCCGGTTTAAGGACGTACCCACAAAAGCCGTTGTCTTGAAACAGGCCCTGGTAGACGTCCATTTCTGCACCCTTGGTCTGAAAATTCAAGGCCACTGAAGGGAGAAAAAGAAATGTTTTGCTTCTAATTACTTTAATAATTTCAGGACAATAATTTGGTTGGTAACAGGTCCCTATTTGGGTGATAAAAATCTATCAATTAATAGATAAGTATCTCTGCATAAGCAGCTTTTACCCTTATGCTTGGGTTGTGTTGGAATTTTATTCAGGCTTACATGGAAGAAACTGATTTTATGAAGAAGAAGAAGAAGAAGAAGAAGAAGAAGAAGAAGAAGAAGAAGAAGAAGAAGAAGAAGAAGAAGAAGAAGAAGAAGAAGAAGAAGAAGAAGAAGAAGAAGAAGAAGAAGAAGAAGAAGAAGAAGAAAGATGAAGAAGAAGATGAAGAAGAAGATGAAGAAGAAGATGAAGAAGAAGAAGAGGAGGAGGAGGAGGAGGAGGAGTTTGGATTTATATCCCCCCTTTCTCTCCTGCAGGAGACTCAAAGGGGCTTACAATCTCCTTGCCCTTCCCCCCTCACAACAAACACCCTGTGAGGTAGGTGGGGCTGAGAGAGCTCCGAGAAGGGCTTACAAGGGGTTTTCCATTGCCTTCCTTTGCAGTCTCCCTTGGTGGTCTCCCATCAAAATATTAACCCTGCTTAATTTCCAAGATCTGATAATCTGATAATTCCAAGATCTGACCAGAGTCCATCTAGTCCAGCACTCTGCTACTCGCAATGGCCCACCAGGTGCCTTTGGGAGCTCACGTGCAGGATGTGAAAGCAATGGCCTTCTGCTGCTGCTGCTCCTGAGCACCTGGTCTGCTAAGGCATCTGCAATCTCAGATCAAGGAGGATCAAGATTGGGAGCCACAGCAAGGTGAGTGCACATTTTAGTGGGTAGCAAAGAGATGGAGTGATTTTCCCAAAACCTGGTCTTTTTCACACTGAGTGCATCAACAAAACATGCCGGGCCTGATCCAGTCAATGTTAAGCACTTTAAATGCCATGGATTCCAATGGGACAGTTTTCATCTAGCTCAGATCTCTCTTATCAATGACCATAGGACGGTAAAGAGTTAAACCTGGACTGGATCACATCCATGGTTTTCAGTAAGGAGCTTCTCCGCTTACCTATCTGGCAACCCACGTTCCACATGTCAACCGGATTGTAGTTGGATGAATCCGTCCTCCACCCTGCTGGGTAGATCCGGCTTAGCTGCTTGATGTTGTGATGGATGAAGCTGGTCCCTAGGACAAACAGAGAGACAGACAGAAGGACACACAGTTCTCTTTCAGGTTTGGGTGGGGTGTGTGTGTGTGAGAAAGAGAAACATCTTTTCCTCTTTCTCTTGCCATATCTGGGAATCCAAGAAAAGGGTGTCTGTGTATATGTGCCATCAAGTCATAGCTGACTTCAGGTGACCCCAGTAGGGCTATTAAGGCAAGAGACAGGTGCAATGGTTTGCCATTGCTTTCTTCGGAATAACAGCCCTGATATTCTTCAGTGGTCTCCCATCTCAGTATTTATGAGGGACAACCCTGCTTAGTTGCTGAGATCTGACAAGATCAGAGGGTCGTCCAGGTAGAGAAAAGCCGGGCATAAAAACCAACTCTTCTTATCTTCTTCAATGGGGCTCTGATATAGAGCAGCAGATCTGATGCCATCAAGACATGCTCATCTGGCTCCTCCCAGTCTCTAGTAGTATTTTGCAAAGGTGGAGCACTCACGGGGACATGTGGAGTCACATGTCCCTGGGTGCATGCCAGCTGGTCACATGGGTAGGCTGACCAGACGTCCCGCTTTTGGCGGGACAGTCCCGCCTTCAAAAAATTTGTACCATGTCCTGCGGGTTATTTCCAGTGTCCTGATTTTGGGAGACTGCTGCACTGCCTTCTGGGGCGCAAGGCAGTGTGGCAGCCTCCCGCGCATGCGCGCGCGGCTGCAGGAGCGCACGGCCTTGTGGGGCGCTCCCGTTTCCCGCCGAAGCGCCCCACAAGGCCATGTGCTCCTGCAGCTGCACGCGTATACGTGCACGTGCTCAGCCGCCCGTCCCGTTTTACAAAGGTGACTATCTGGTCACCTTACACATGGGGGACGGAGAATCGCCCCCCACACCCCTCCCCTCGGCCCCACCCCGCCAGGGTGCTCCTTCAGCAGGTGGAGGCTCCTTTGGCCGAAGGAGCAGCCTGGCGAGGCCGAGGGGTGGCTGGTGGCAGCCCAGCCCAATAAGGGGGGGCGTTGGGATGTTGGAGGGCACCTGGAGCAGGTTTTGCCTCAGGCGCCATCCCCCCCACCCCAAAAAAAATCCCTCTGGTATTTTGATAAATAAACCGAGGGCTAGATTATGCCCATTGACCAGAATCTCCCCAAACTGGTAATTGCTGTCTCTGGAATGTCTCACTGCTTGGAGGTTCAAGGAGCATGTTGCGATACCTACCAGACTCCTGGGCCAGCTTCAGAGCTTTGCCTTCAGTGAAGGAGGACATCTCGTTGAAAGGCCGGGGATTTAAGTCATCGAAACCCTCGAAGTGGACACTTTTGCAGTAGATGACGGTGTCTGACAGCTCCTTGGCCAGTTTCAGCTTGTCACTCTGAACAGGGAACGAAAAAGACCCGCATCTTTTCAAGTTATCTGTTAAGCTGATCAGATGGACACATTGTTTTCCCCACATATATTCTTGGAGCACCTCCATTCAGGCTCCTAGTTATCTTGAGCGTGGCCAAAATGGGAAAATGTGTCATTCAAGAGGTCCTGTCATAGCCTGGAGCAACGGTTTTCCAACTCTGTTCTAGGGAACCCTAGGAGGGATCTTCAATTATGTTTATTGTATTATTCAATTATATTATGTTTATATGTTGTGCACCGCCCAGAGCCCCTTGGGGATAGGGCGGTATAAAAGTCTAAAGAATGAATAAATAAATAGATGGATGGATGGATGTGGATGGATGGATGGATGGATAGATAGATAGATAGATGTGTAACAACCCTGGACTTCCTTGGTGGTCTCCCATCCAAATACTAACCAGGGCTGACCCTGCTTAGCTTCCAAAATCTGATGGGATTGGGCTAGCCCTTAACCACTAGACTACGCATCTGATTCAGTATGAGGCAGCTCCCAGTATTCAACGAGTTTGCAGTTTAAACATCTGGAGAACAGCTCTCAAGACTCACCGACTTTTTGCTCTCCACCTCGATCTTCACGGATTCGTCTTCCATTTCAGCCGCTTCATCCTCATCAGAGACGTCTTCCGCCTCCAAGCTCAGCCTTTTCCCTTTCACGAGAATTTTCCCCTTCAATTGCTAGAAGAGATTGAGAGAAAGGATATTGCTCAAGTGACGTGTCTCGGTGGTTCAAGCAGGGGGAAAAGGAATAACAGTATTTGGTGCAACAGCTTTTGCAATGTGGAAGTAGTGATGTCCCAGTTGTTGGCCAATAGGTACTTATTTGCCAAAATGCAGGGGATGTATTTTTGATAATGGTGGAGCCACGAAAATGTGTGTACTTCTTTTCAACCATTGGGGGGGGGGGGGGGAGTCAGGGACATTCTACAGTTTTATAGGTTACTTCTATCACCAATGCTAATTTTGTTACAGTTGTGATGAGCACCTACTGACTAACACTTGTGACGTTACCAACAACCTGGAATTAAAATTGAAGTCCAACCGCACTATGAAACCTAAAAAGGGTCACTTTTAGACAGTGAGAGAGCTCAGAGGACCACACTCCCTTATGTATCTGAATGAACTGCTGAAACTGAATATGCTGTTTCTTGGAAACAGACATGCCCAGAACAGAGACTCATGCAGAGAGTCTCATCAGTAACATCTTCCGGCAGTGAATCATTTTGCTACATTTGTCTGCGTAGAGGGTGAGACAATCCAGTCACAGAGATGCAGCAGAATCATCATTCATTAAGAGGTAAGGGAAATAACACCTTCATAAGGTGCATTTTCCCACCTATGAGGGCAGCATTCCTTTATTTATTTATTTGTTTGTTTGTTTATTCAGTTTCTATACCGCCTGATCCCCGAAGGTGCTCAACACAAGTCAAATAACATTAAACAGGAGCAAGTCATCCACAATACACAAACACATAGGCTCCATCCCATTAATAATCAATAAAACATCCTAAAAACTCATATAAAACAGCGGATAATAAATAAATAAATAAATAAATAAATAAATAAATAAATAAATAAATAAATAAATAAATAAATAAATAAATAAATAAATAAGCAAGCAAGCAAGCAAGCAAGCAAGAGGCGTACAGAAAAACCCTGATTAAAACCTACCCCAAGAAGGGGACGGCGGGCCCCTCTATATGAGGGGACCCTGATGTAACAGCGCCAAGGCAAAGAGCAGTGAGGGGGCACCATATCAGTGGCTGGACACTCCGAAGGCCCAGTGGAACAACACGGTCTTACAGGTCCTGTGGAACTCACTGAGGTCCCGCAGGGCCTGGACAGTTGGAGGAAGGGTGTTCCACCAGGCCGGGGCCAGTGCTGTAAAAGTCCTGGCCCGTGTGGAGGCCAGCCGCATCATTGAGGGGCTGGGGACCACCAGCAGATTGGCCTCTGCTGAACGTAGAGGCCGGGTAGGGACGTATGGGGTGATGCGGTCCCGAAGGTACGAGGGTCCCAGGCCACGTAACGCCTTGAAGGTCAAAACCCACACCTTGAAAACGATTCGGAATTCAACCGGGAGCCAATGCAGCTGGCGCAACAAAAGGCTGAATATGCTCTCTGAAGGCGCCTCCTGTGAGCAAACGTGCCGCTGCAAGTTGGACCAGTTTAAATTTCCGAAACAAGCGCAAGGGAAGGCCAGCGTAAAGCGGGGTGGACACTTTTGTTAGGCTACTGTGGGCAGGGGTAGCTTCTTCCCCCTTTCCCTAGTGCTGCCAACTCCAGGTTGGGAAATTCCTGGCAATTTGGGGGTGGAGCCTAGAGAGGATGAGGTTTGGGGAAGGAAGGAAGGAAGGAAGGAAGGAAGGAAGGAAGGAAGGAAGGAAGGAAGGAAGGAAGGAAGGAAGGAAGGAAGGAAGGAAGGAAGGAAGGAAGGAAGGAAGGAAGGAAGGAAGGAAGGAAGGAAGGAAGGAAGGAAGGAAGGAAGGAAGGATTCTCAGCCGGGATGTGATGCCAAAGAGGCCGTCTTCCAAAGCAGCAGTTTCCTCCCCTGATTTCTGCTGCCTAGAGATCAGTTGTGTTTCCAGGAGATCTCCAAAGCCCAGCCTCCCCAAGGCAGCCGTCGGCGGCTCTTGCTGAACTCACCTCTGGCGAAGGCAAGCACTTGTTGGAGTTCACGGGGGCCGTGAGGAGCATGCCTTGCAAGATGGTCTGCATGTGTTGCGCTATCATCTTCTGCTGCTCGAGGCTGCAGTGATTCTCCAGGGAGAGGATGACGGGATAAGGAGAGGTCTGCAGAGAACGTGGGAAGAAAGCGCGTGACTCCTGCGTATCAACAGAGCTCCAATGGCCGCAGCCCAGAAAGCGAGTAGAGGCTATCCCAGGGGTCTGCCACCTGCGGCTCTCCATATGTTCAGGGACTACAAATCCCATCAGCCCCTGCCAGCATGGCCAATTGACCATGCTGGCAGGGGCTGATGGGAGTTGTGATCCATGAACATCTGGAGAGCCGCAGGTTGCAGACCCCTGGACTATCCTCTTTTGAAGGACATTTGGTAGACTGAATGGTTCGCTTGTGTGTGTATTATTATTATTATTGTTGCTGTTGTTGTTGTTGTTGTTATTATTATTATTATTAATTGGGTTTATAGACCGCCCTCCCCCGGAGGGCTCAGGGCGGTGAACAGCATATAAATAGAGCTCAATCAGGTTAAGGTACAATAAATACACGTTAATACGGCTCTAATAAAAATAAACCCTACCCCATTAAAATGCAGCATTGTAAATTAATGTTGACTCAAGATGGCGTCTGCTATCAATTCCCTCCAAAAACCCAGAGGGGAAGGGCGGTAGGATCCACATGATGTTATACAAAAGAAGAAGGAGGGGGGGAGGGAGGGGGCCCCTATCAACGGCTGGTCTCCCCAAAAGCCCGGTGGAACAGCTCAGCCTTGCAGGCCCTGCGGAACTCGACAAGATCCCGCAGGGCCCAGACAGCTGGTGGGAGAGCATTCCACCAGGCGGGGGCCAGAGCTGTAAAGGCTCTGGCCCGGATGGAGGCCAGCCGTATCATTGAGGGGCCAGGGAAGTATGAAGTATGAAGAGCTGCCTTGTCACAGCCGACTTCCGGCAACCCCAGCGAGGAGCATTCAAGGTAAGTGAGAAACAGCCGCAGTTCACCATTGCCTTCCTTTGCAAAGTCTTCTTTGGTGGTCTCCCATATACCACTTACAGTGACCCCAGGAAGGGGCTTTTTGAAGACAAGATAGATGCAGAGGTGGTTTGCCATCGCCTTCCCCTGCAGAGCCTTCCTTGAAAATCTCCCTTCCACAGACTGACGCTACTTAGCTTCCAAGATATGACCAGATCAGGCCAGAGGTGGGATCCAACCAGTTCTCACCACTTCTCTAGAAGCGGTTACTAATTTTTTCTGAGTGCCGAGAAGGGGTTACGAAAGCAGCCTCCCTGCCCAATAGGGACTGGAGGTGCGTGTGTGCGGCGACGCCACTGTTTGCATCCCACCCCCGTCGGAACCTGTTATTAAAAATTTTGGATCCCACCACTGGATCAGACTACATCACGTCCCTTTCAAGTTTACATGTGGTTGAAATGTTAAGAAATATCGATGTTCTGGATGTCTGCTTGTATGGGAGGGCAGGCAGAGGTGGGATCCAGCAGGTTCTCACAGGTTCCCGAGAGTAGGTTACTAATTATTTGTGTGTGCCGAGAGGGGGTTACTAATTGGTGATTTTGCCACGTGATTTTGGCCTTAGTTACGCCCCTCCTCTCAGCAGTAGCGCGCAGAACTTGAAGCAGTCTAGCAGGAGGTGCACCGGCGTGCGTGGCAGCCTGTGCCTGCGTGCATTCGTTTCCCGCCCAAGGACCAGCACTGTGGCTGCATCCTTGCCACAACCCCGCCCAGGAATGCCCAGCCACGCCCCCGTCGTGCCCCGCCCAGCCCCCTTGGCGCTACCACAGTTTGAATCCCACCACCATGGGAACCTGTTTCTAAAAATTTTGGATCCCACCACTGAGGGCAGGGTATTCCTTTGTCTGAACAATGAAATGGCACAGTCCAGAAAATGCTTTAGCTATGTGTTTGATCATTGATTTTGCCTCTAAGAATATCATGTAAAAACAAACAAACCCAAGTTTCTATCCTTTATGAAGTGGGATTCAGCTGGTTCGCACGGTTCAGTAGAACCTGTAGCTAATCCCACCATTGTGCCCGCAGGCCCCCTCCTCACAGCCCACTTGAGCAGGAGGGCTGCTTCCACCTCCTCCTCGATCTCCATCAGCTACCGCCCCCCTCCCCCCCCCGGCTTAACCTCCCTTGATGGAGATGAAGGAGGAGGCGAAAGCAGCCAGCAGCAAGTCGTGGCCCCGTCAGCTTCTGCAGCCCTGCCTCCCCCCGCCCCCCGATCTCCATTGATGGAGGTTGAGCCGGGGAGGCGGTAGCTGGTTCTGGTTCAGCGGGGGGGGGGCAGCACCCCACCGCCCTCCCCCCACTCAACCAGAACTGGTTGTTAAATTATTTCAATGGTTCCCAAACTTATTTGGCCTACCGCCTCCTTTCCAGAAAAAATATTACTTAGCGCCCCCTGGAAATTAATTTTTTTAAAATTTTTAATAGCAATTAAACAGAAAGATATATGTATTAATGTTTCTACCTGTGGCCATCACCGCCCCCCTGGATGGCTGCAGCACCCACCAGGGGGCAGTGGCGCCCACTTTGGGAATCACTGAATTATTTGAATCCCACCGCTGCCCTTATGGCTGCAGAAATCCCCGTGGGCAACGGCTGTGGATCTGTCAGCATCCAGGGATTTCAGAAGACAAACTGCTCAGAGCATATTCAGGGGCAAAAAGACAACCGGGCTGATCTGCTTTTTAAAACATGCAGTGAGAAAAAAAAAATCAGGCCCATTTTTCAACTGGGGAGCGGGAAAATGTTCCTTACCTTGAAAGCATAGTTCTTGATAGCTTTGATGACGTCACAGAAAAGGATTTTAGAGGTCAAGGTGTAGCCGTGATAAATAACCGGCTCCGAATTAGGGCCGTCCCAGCAATCCAGTTCAACACAGCGGCATCCTTTCGTCAGGGCTCTGAAAAGAAAGAAAGCAAAAGAGTCTCTAATCGAGAATTCCAAAGATGGCTGGAGGAAGAGGAGGGGAAGGAGGAAGAAGAAAGGAGGAGAAAGGAGGAGGAGGAGGAGGAAGAAGAGGAGTTTGGATTTATGTCTCCCCTTTCTCTCCTGTAAGGAGACTCAAAGAGGCTCACAATCTCCTTTCCCTCCCCCCCCCCCACCACAACAAACACCCTGTGAGGTGGGTGGGGCTGAGAGAGCTCCGAAGAACTGTGACTAGCCCAAGGTCACCCAGCTGGCATTTGTTGGAGCGCACAAACTAATCTGGTTCACCAGATAAGCCTCTGCCACTGAGATGGAGGAGTGGGGAATCAAACCCGGTCCTCCAGATTAGAGTGCACCTGCTCTTAACTACTACACCACGCTGACTCTCAAGAGGTTTGGAAAGATGTGGTGGCTAGCCATTTTCTTGGGATTACAACTGATCTTCAGGGGACAGAGATCAGTTTCCCTGGAGAAAATGGCGGCTTTGGAAGGTGGACTCTACGGACTCCCTTAACCAACCCTCACCAAACCTGGGTGATAGCATCAGGATTGTCTCCTGAAACAGCCCTGAAATTTGGGGGCTGCTAGCCTAAAAACTGCACCCCCTGGAGGCCAAAAACGGAAAACCCACTAAAATACCAAAAAACCGCCACAAACGACCCCTGCATTTTTGGCACCAGCCACAAGTGAGCGCCGTGGGCAACTGCCCACTTTGCCCAATGGGCATTACGCCCCTGCCAGGAAGCTCAGTGGATGATCTTGGGGCAGCCACTTTCTCTCAGCCCAAGAGATTATGTCCCATTGAAGTCCCCGCTCCCCTAAACCGTGCCTTCCTCAGGGTCCACCCCCAAAATCTCCAGGTACTTCCCAAGCTGGAGTTGGCATCCCTCCTCATACCTGATGTAAGCCTCCGTACTGCTGGGCCCCCTCAGCTGATCTTCCATGAGGTAGGTGTTGTGTGAAGATGACACAAAATAGTGGTTGAGGGGTTTGGTCATGTCCTGGTACACCTGGCGATGCACCTTATTGAAGATGTTCCCGTCATCGGACAGCAAATACATCAGGAAGCCGTCTTTAGTCATGGCCTGCTCTTGTTTGACTGCACAAGCACACAAAAACAGTGAGAAAACAGTACAGTGATTACATATCGCAAAAGATTGCTCAGAGGCACAAGCAGAGAGCAGTTTTGCCACAGCTGAGCCCTTTTGAACCCCTGTTGCAGAAGCGTAATGCCCATTGGGCAAGGTGGGCAGCTGCCCAGGGCATCACCTTCTGGGGGGCATCAAAATGCAGGGTTCGTTTTTGGGTATTTTTAGTGGTTTTCCATTTTTGGCCTGTAGGGGGTGCAGTTTTTAGGCTAGCGGGACCAAATTTTCAGCGTATCATCAGGAGACTCTCCTTATGCTACCCCCCCCCCCCCAAGTTTGGTGAGGTTTGGTTCAGGGAGTCCAAAGTTAGCATAAGGACAGTCTACTGATGATACGCTGAAATTTTGGTGCTGATATGTCTAAAAATGCACCCCCTGCAGGCACCAATGTCCTGGTGCAAAAAAAATTGGTCGTGGTGGAGTGGCCGCCCATGGGGGGGGGGGGGGCAGCCAACTCAGGTTTTGCCCAGGGCTACAGTTTGCCTCGTTACGCCCCTGCCCTGTTGACATTGATTTAATCAGCATTTCCCCATGGAAACCAGTAGGATTTTATGAAGGGCTTAACTCTGGCTGGATCACAGATTCACCCTATACAGTGCTGTGAAGGGGCCCAGTGAATCTTTGGAACGGATTAATTGGCAAATATTCTTGCACCCTTTGATGACGTCACTGAAAGCATGCTGGATTCCATTTATTGCTGCTGCTGCTGTTACTGGGCTTTCCCGCATTCTCATATGCTTCAAATCTAAATTCCTGTTCTTTGGAGGGTTTCCCCCCCTAGTCCTGCCCTTGTTTTGCTCCCTCTAGTGGCCGATTCAACATAACACCAGTTTATATCATACATCTTACTTTGGATATACATTGGTGTTATATCAAATCGACCACTAGGGGAGCAAAACACACATGGAACTGAAGCCCTCTCCTCCCCCAAGAAAAAAGGAACTTAGAAGCAAGAAACCCAAGAATATAGAAACACCTGTTTTTATCATCATCATCATCACCACCACCATCATTTCCCATGTTATAAAAGAACTATGATTTCTCCAGGGAATGAAGGGTCGCCTTTAAGAAGGTCTCCAGTTTAACGTGGGCTAACTACGTTCTTATTGGCGTTCCGAGATCCAGAATTGCTGGTTTAACTTTTTCGCTACCTGCTGTTTTTCAAAATAGCATTGGGATTTTGTACTGTAACTGTATCATCCTAGTCCAGTGGTGGCGAACCTTTGGCACTCCAGATGTTATGGACTACAATTCCCTTCGGGGGAGGGCGGTTTATAAATATAATTAACAACAACAACAACAACAACAACAACAACAACAACAACAACAGCCCCTGCCAGCATGGCCAATTGGGAATTGTAGTCCATGAACATCTGGAGTGGCATAGGTTCGCCACCATGGTCCTAGTCTATAGTGGTCTCCACATGAGAACAGGCTTGTGGGGTTTCCCCATGGCTGGGAAGCTGCCAATACAGTGCAACAATGGGGGCTTCCACAGGATGCTTTCCCTCGAAGTCTCCCTGCCTCATTCCGCCAGCAGCAGCCAATCACCATTCCTCTGGGGCACTTGGTCTTTTTCAAATTTTTGCGGTGGGATCCAAAAGTTTTAGTAACAGGTTCCCTCGCCAGCCCCCCTCCCCTCAGCAAAGGGGGCAGAGGCGTACCTAGGGAAACCTGAGCCCTGGGCAAAACCTGAGTTGGATGCCCCCCCCATGGGCAGCCACCCCACCACGACCCCCCCCCAAAAAATTTTTTTGCACCAGGTCATTTCTAAATCAACATCACATTATAGAAAATGCCCCAACTCACAAATCTGAACACAGCAATGGAGAAACACACAGGTTCTTTGATAGAGACTGGTGAGATAAAAGGTACGAAAGGCTGAGAATCAATTAATTGCAGTACCTGAAAGGGATTAATCCAGTTCAGGGAGTTACATTATTAGTCGCAATTGCTATATGGAACCTTCACGTTCAAAGGCAGGATGCCTCTCGGGGAGGCGAGGGCGTGGAGGCGGAAAAGTGGACCCAATTAGTAACCCCCTCTCGGCACACACAAATAATTAGTAACCCACTGTCGGGAACTGGTGAGAACCTGCTGGATCCCACCTCTGATATAGCTCATATCTACATACTCTTATCACAATTATGTAACAGGTTCTGTGAATTCCCAGCTTTTTTTTAAAAAAAAAGTCTCTAGTCTCTTCCGTTGCGGAGAACACCATGTTGTGGAGAAGCAAAGAAAAGAAAACCACTTCCCAACAGCATTGAGCCCCAAGGATCAACGTTCCCTCTAAGTTGTGTGGTTGCACAGCTGCACAGGCACTGTATTGGTGCTGCGCAGGTTGGGAAGCTGCCCAGCAGGGGGAGCTCTTACCGCTGCTTAGTTCTTCAGTGAACGCGACCTTCTGCGCAGCTCTATGGAAGTGTTAGAGCATAGGTGTCAAACTCGCGGCCCTCCAGATGTTATGGACTACAGTTCCCATCATCCCCTGCCAGAATGATGCTGGCAGGGGATTATGGGAACTGTATTCCATAACATCTGGAGGGCCGCGAGTTTGACACCTGTGTGTTAGAGGGACCACTGCTGGGCGTATAACCCATGTGGAGGTCTCCTATTTCTATTATTTTAAATGTTTTGTAACCTGTCCTGACTATTTAAATCAGGGGTCTTCAACCATTTTGAGCCTGTGGGCCCTTTGGGAATTGCTGACACAGCATGGTGGGCGCAACCACAAAACGACTGCCGTGGCTTACCATAGGTTACACAGCAAAGATTCTTGTGCTATGGTGACAGCTGGAGAAAATGGCTGCTTTGGAAGGCAGACTCTGTGGCATTATGCCCCACTGAAGTCTCTCCCCTCTGCAAACCCTGCTGTCCTCAGACTCGACCCACAAAATCTCCAGGTATTTGCCCAACCAGAGTAGCATTGTCCCCACTTTGTTCCTGACAATCACTCAACCCTATGAGCAGAATATTTGAGCTCTCGGTGGTCTGCAGTGGGAAGGAGGAGACAGAGAAATTCTTTTCACTTCATTAGTGGCAATTTAGATCCAACCCAAAATATATTCCATTGCTGTGTTTACATTTTTTAAAAAAAACATGAATCTCTAGAGGAGTTCTCTGCCAAAGGCAGCATGTAGGTCAGTGGTGGCGAACCTATGGCATGGGTGCCAGAGGTGGCACTTGGAGCCCTCTCTGTGGGCACACGCAGAGTTCATCATTGGGGGGGGGTGGAAAATCATCCCCCCACACACACATCTAGGCTGACCTGGGCCACTAGGTAACCCTGTTAAGTAACCCTGTTAAGTACCGTTAAGCCCCACTGATTTTCATGGGAAGAACTAAAGCGCAATCCTTTACCTGGGAGTAAGCTCGGTTGCTGGCAATGGGGTTTGCTTCTGAGTAAACCCTCCTAGGGTCGTGATTCACCCGTTAGAAGCGTTGCACGGTTGCTTCAAAGCAAAGCCACCGACTACCACCAAGCTTACTCCCGAGTAACGCGTGCCTCGGAGCCAACCGTTTTTCCTAAACTAAAACCTCAGTATTCAGGTTAAATTGCCGTGCTGGCACTTTGCGATAAATAAGTGGGTTTTGGATTGCAGTTTGGGCACTCAGTCTCGAAAAGGTTCACCATCACTGATGTAGGTATTGCAAAGAGGGAAATCGCTAAGTCTCATGGTGAAGGGGCCTACTAGTTTCGTTGGGTTCGTATCTCTCAATCAGAGAGCGGGCCATCTCCAGTCCTGCGTCCTCCTCATGTTGTTCTTCTTGGAGGAATCTCACCAGGTTGTCTAGCGACATGATCTGTTCGGTGTCAGAATATCGCGAGAAGATGCCGCCGATCTCTTCCCGCTCAGTCAGTAACTTATAGAAGACTTCAATTTCGTCGTCTTCCAAGGTGTCTGTCTGAGATGTGTCACATCGCTGTGGACACAGAGAGCAGAGATGAAACCATCCTTTCTTTATAAGCTGCAACCTGAGCCAGGGCTAGACAATGCAAAACATAAGAATCACCGGAAACGGTCAATATTGATCACCAGCAGGGAGCACCTGATAGACAACTCTCGATGAGTAAGCCCAGTGTCTCTTTTTTCTGATCTTTATTATTGATTACCGGTATTAAGGAACTTTCTTAAATACATAATTGAGTTTATTGTGCCTATTTAATGTTTATTTGTGTGTCCGATTGATTCTTAAGCTGCCCTTCCTCGTAAGGACTAAGGGTATATTATTATTATTAAATAATAAATATTTAATATTTTCTCCCTAAAAAATTCAAGTGTACAGTGGAATCAGCAACCGCTGAGTGGAAGGAGGACTACGGTCGTTTCCCCACTTACCTCGACCACCCTGTGCTGCGTGCTACTCTCAGCACGCGTAATTTCTGGCGCGCTCCCGGGCTTCCCCACGACCCCGCGCTCTGCGCAGGGTCATCAAAAGGCGCCGTTTTGAGGAGTGCCAGGAATGACGCGTGGTGAGGGGGCGCGACAGCGGCAGGGTCGGGGCGGTTGTGTTGTCACCGCCCCTGTAGTGGGGAGTGCCGGGGGACCCCGCGCTACTTGGCGACAGTAGTGCGCAGCAGACGGTAAGTGGGAAAACGACCTACAAAAGCAGAGAATACAAAAGAAGGAGTTTGGATTTCTCTCCTTTAAGGAGACTCAAAGGGGCTTACAATCTCCTTTCCTTTCCTATCCCCACAACAGACACTTTGTGAGGCAGGTGAGGCTGAGAGAGTTTGGAGAGAACTGTGACTGGCCCAACTTCACCCAGTAGGAAAGTAGGAGTGGGGAAACAAATCTGGTTCACCAGATAAGAGTCCGCCACTCATGTGGAGCGGTGGGGAATCAAAGCCGGTTTTCTAGATGAGAGAGTCCACCTGCTCTTAACCACTACACCAGTGATGGAGAACCTATGGCACGGGTGCCAAAGGTGGCACTCAGAGCCCTCTCTGTGGGCACACACACATAGAGTTCGTCATGTGGGGGTGGAAAATCCCCCCCACACACACACACACCAATCTAGGCTGGCCTGAGCCACTGAGCACGACGTGTGCGCACCGTGGTGAGCAGGGAGGACTCGGCTGGCAGACCTGGTGCCAGTGCTCCAAGTGGCTGCTTCCCAGAGGGGGCAGAGATGCTAGAGAGGCACAGAGTGGTGTGCGTGGGACTTGCTGGATCCTACAGCAGGCTGGCCCCTGCCCGAGCAGGTGGGGCGGAGGAAGAGAGAGCCAACCGTTTTTTTCTAAACTAAAACCTCAGCCTTCAGGTTAAATTGCCGGGTTGGCACTTTGCAATAAATAAGTGGGGTTTGGATTGCAATTTGGGCACTCGGTCTCAAAAAGGTTCGCCATCACTGCACTACACCATGCTGGCAAGTAGGTTGCCATTCTACAGGTGAGGCCTGGAAATATCTTGGAACTTCTCCTTCCCAGCTGATTCCTAGAACATTTGACGGGTTCCTAAGTTCTGCAAAATAGTATGTGTCTATGTCAGGGGTAGGGAACCTGCGGCTCTCCAGATGTTCAAGAACTACAATTCCCATCAGCCTCTGTCAGCATGGCCAATTGGCCATGCTGGTAGGGGCTGATGGGAATTGTAGTTCCTGAACATCTGGAGAGCCGCAGGTTCCCTACCCCTGGTCTATGTTTACCAATTAAACATCATAAACATGCATGTTGATCATACATTATAGTAAAGAAAGAAGACTCAGAAATATTATAACACTGCTCCTCATCACTGCACACTAAAATTGTAATACATAACATAATCATGTACTATAAAACAATTGGGCGCAGTTTTCGGTCTGCCCAATAAACCCGTCTGCGGTGGAAAAATGCTACTGTTCCAAATAATTCATGTTTAATTTTGCTCTGCAAAGCATCAAGTTGCACCAGGCGTAAAATAAAATTCCCCTTACCTCAAAGATCTGCCGCGCATAGTTGTCATCTACTTGAATGTTGACTTCTTTCAAAAAGTTCTTGAGCTCTTTGAAGGTCATCTTGTTGTCTTTGTTCTTGTCCGCCTTCCGCAAACACGCGTGAATCCAGCTGTTGAAGCGATTATAAGGAGCATACACCACAAGATGCCTGCCACATCATTCTAAACACCTAAAGCACAGGTGTCAAACTCGCGGTCCTCCAGATGTTATGGACTGCAGTTCCCATCATCCCCTGCCAGCATCATGCCGGCAGGGGATGATGGGAACCATAGTCCATAACATCTGGAGGGTCGCAAGTTTGACTCCTATGATCTAAAGCAGGGGTAGGGAACCTGCGGCTCTCCAGATGTTCAGGAACTACAATTCCCATCAGCCCCTACCAGCATGGCCAATTGGCCATGCTGACAGAGGCTGATGGGAATTGTAGTTCCTGAACATCTGGAGAGCTGCAGGTTCCCTACCCCTGATCTAAAGGTTTCTTGGAAATATTTGTTTATTTATATTCTACCTTTTTCCCAAGGTGGCTTACATACAGAAATAATTAGTAACTCTCCTCTCCTCCGTTTTACCTTCACAGCAACTCTGTAAGGTAGGCCAGGCTGAGAGTGTGGGACAGGCTCAACACCACCCATTGGCACATAATACACTGGACATCACAGTGACTGAGGACGAGAAAGTGACCATCATCGACGTAGCGGTAGCTGGTGACAGCGGGTTTGTTGAAAAAGGACATGAGAAGGTCACTAAATACCATGATTAGAAAATCAAGATTCAGCAACTATGGCACAAACCAGCTGAGGTCGTCCCGTTGCTAATCAGCACCCTGGCCACCATTTTGAAAACACTAGGGTGACACTTGGAACATCTTCAAATGGAGAAAATTAACGTCTGTCAGATTCAGAAGGCAGCCCTGCTGGGATCAGCATGGATTCGACGCCGATACATTACAACATCCAAGGTCTCTGGGTGGGGCTCGGATTGTAATGAAAGGCCAACAACATCTAACGAACTGGCAGCTGTGATATTAAACAATAACAATAATGCCTCTGAAGATGCCAGCCACAGATGAGGGTGAAATGTCAGGAGCCTCGGTCACGCAGCCCAGCAAATCCACAACAGCCACTTGATTTTGGCCATGAAAGCCTTCAACAGTACATAGAATTTGGAGAATTTTCCTCAGGCAAAATATCTGAGTAATTTTGAAGGATGCTGATGGCTTTTTGAGAGGACTAGGCAGTGGTGGGATCCAAAAATTTTAGGAACAGGTTCCCATAGTGATGGGATTCAAACTGTGGTGTAGTGCCAATGGGGCTGGGCGGGGCACGATGGGGGCGTGGCCGAGCATTCTGAGGGCGGGGCACTCCTGGGCGGGGCTGTGACATGGATGCAGCCGCTGCGCCGGTCCTTGGGCGGGAAACGAATGCACGCAGGGGCAGGCTGCCACGCACGCAGGTGCACCTCCCGTTAGACTGCTTCAAGTTCTGCGCGCTACTGCTGAGGGGAGGGGCGTAACTAAGGCAAAAATCACGTGGCAAAATCACCAATTAGTAACCCCCTCTCGGCACACACAAATAATTAGTAGCCTACTCTCGGGAACCTGTGAGACTAGATCCCACCTCTGGAACTAGGGAAAGTTTTTGCACATCCATAAAGCCTGCCTTAACTCAGAAAGCAATTCTGCGCATGTCTACTGCTCAGGTATATTCACTGGAGCCTATTCCTGAGAAGATGGTCTTAAGATTTCACTGTGAGATATAGGGTTGCCAACTCCAGGTTGAGAAGTTCCTGGGTGTGATCCTTGAGGGGATGGATTTGGGGGAGGGGAGGGATCCCAGCAGTATGTAATGCCCTAAAGTCCCTTCTCCAAAGTCATTTCCTCCAGAGGAACTCTTCTGTATGGTATGGAGATCATTTGGAATTCTTGGAAGTCTCCAGACCTCACCTGGATGTTGGCAACATCACCTGCTTCCCCAAAAACTATCAACTGTGAGAAGACGCACAAAAGAAACCATACTGACTGAACAACGTGCAGTTAGATAAGTTTCTGGAATGAAAAGGATACTGTTGTAGTTTCTGTCTCTGACTCATGGAGTTGGTCTTTGCGATGATCTTCCCCAGGCCCACAACCCAGTGGTTGGCGTCCACCTCGGAGCTAGCAATGAGGTCCAGGTTTTTCCTCTGGTCTTTGAAGATGATGGAAAAGCAGCGATATTCAGGGACATCCTTGGCATATTTTTCCATCCCTTCCGTCTTGTGGCCTGCCCTCACATCCTGAATGTCTTCTATGGAGACTGTGGAAACAAACAAGGCATTTGCTATCAGGAGTCCGTGAGGCACCATCCTTATCTCCGCTCCGCAGCAGATATCACAAAAATAACATTTCCCCCAGCGCTTGTCTTTTTCCCACAATGTATTTCCAAATGTCTGGCGATTGCCCTCTGGAGCTCTCATAGTGTTCTGGGGTCATTCACAGCCTCTCAGCCAAATTTACCACCCTGGACTCCGTGAGGCTTCTCCGTTAACTCCATGGAAGGAGGGTGGAACAGGAAGGTTATGGTCATAACCTAATTAACTATTTGTTTACAAATCTACATCTACTCTACAAAGTTTCTGGAAAAAGTGGGAACCATTTGCCAAGGAAACCTGCTAAACTTTTCCATCGGCCATTACAAAGGGTCGCTACCTATCTATCCCTCTCCAGGATCGGGTCTGTCCACACTGTAAAAACCAAGTGGAGACTCTTGCTCACATTATACTTGACTGTCCGAGGTATGTGGGTATTAGGAATTTCTCTCCTGGGCGGGTCTTAGACAAATCTGAAAGAGACTCTGACAACTCTGTTGTGGAGCTTTTGTTAAATAACACAGAGGCCACGCTCTTGGGAAAAGTAGCAAAATTTCTTTTACAAGTGACAGAATTTTCTAAGTAATGTCCAATGCTAGATACACTTTTGTCTGTGTTTTGAATGCACTTTTGATTTGTACTTCAGAAATGTCTGTAATGCTCTGGAGCCTATTTTAATATGCCTAATAAAGATTGTTGTATTGTATTGAACAGGAAGGTTATGGTCATAACCTAATTCACTATTTGTTTACAAATCTACATCTACTCAACAAAGTTTCTGGAAAAAGTGGGAGCCATTTGCCAAGGAAACCTGCTCAACTAAGGAATCTGCTAAATGGACGCACTGAATTGCGTATTTTTGTGGTTTAAAAGAGGCTGGACAGACTATGGAAGACAGAGCGATCGGCAGCTTAGCCAGAGTTACTGAAGGGGACATCTGGTGATCAAATGCACAGAAGTATCCAGTTAAGGGAGGACGTCTGCCCTCAGCTGCCGCATGTTGGCTTCTCGATACGTTTGACTGGCCATCATCAGAAACAGGATTCTGGACTAGATTAGGCTTGCTTGCCAGTCGGGGTGTGGGACTCCCTGCCCCCCAGGTTCCATTTCCATAGATCCAAGCAGTGGTGGGGGGATATTTTTTTAAGATGGTGACTTCCACTGTCTTACTACCTCACTTTAAAATGGTGACATCCACTGTCTTACTACATCACTTTGGGTGAGAAAAACCCAAAGTGACAAATGGTCGCTCTAGGACTGATCAGGAATTCTATGGTTTTTACCATAGAGTTTCCAGCAATTCCTGGAGCAACCAGGTTTTTCAGAAGTGGTGCAGAGATGCAGCCAATGTTTCATTTCCCTCCCATTTAGTTCACCCCCGATCCTCCCGCCAATGACCAGGCAACCCGAGGCTAAATGCGCTGTTGGTCCAGCAAGGCTATTCTTAGGCTGTAATGGCACTTGAGTAATCAAATCGGAATTAATTCACTGCTTCTGTCTGCCTTAAAGCTTATGAGAACCATTTGCCAGCCTTTAAGAGAGACAGCTGGCTTCTCCAGGCTTCCCTTCCTCCATGTAAATTTTCCTCCTCACTGCAAATACTGGGCGTTTCCCCACTCTCCACGATCCCCCCTATGCCCCGCGCTCTGTGCGGGGTCATCAAAAGGCGCCATTTACAAGAGCGCCAGGGATGCCTTGCGCTGAGGGGGCACGACAGCGGCAGTGTCGCGGCGGCTGCACTGTCGCCGCCCCTGTCGTGGGGAGTGCCGGGGGACCCTGCGCTAACTGAGGAGAGTAGCGCGGGGCTTAAGGTAAGTGGGGAAAGGCCCACTGATAACATCGGCTACTGGGCTTAAAGATGGCAATAAAATAAAAGTTTGTGGGAGGGGCTGGTTGGCACGCAAGATTATACGAGGCCAGCATTTTCTGTGCCCAACAAACCAAAGAGCCTGCTCCGATCGGCATGCAACTCACAGCTCAAACTCAGCACCACAGCGAAAAAGGTTGGCAGGCTTCACCCGTTCCCAAAATGTCCTTGGAAAAAAGCCAAGATTGGTCTGGATGCAAAAAACGCCCTCCCTTGCCACCGCAGCACAAAAAGCCTGCTCTACATGCAACGTGCACAACCCGCGCATGAAAAAAAGCCGAGAACAGCTCCCAGATTTTAAAGGCTCATTTTCCCAGCCGTTAAAGACCTGCATTTTCATATGAAGCAAGAATATGAGGGATAGCCCGATGGACCTGCCAGGCTGTAGTGGTGCCAACCAGTGGCGGGATTCAAACATTTTAACAACAGGTTCCGATGGTGGTGGGATTCAAATAATGACTGTTAAAAAGTGTTAAAAATATTTTTAATATCACTTTTTTATTTTAAGTATTAAAAATATTAATAATTAAAATATTTTAAGTACTAAAAAAGTGATATTTTAAATTTTAACAACAAGTTCTACAGAACCTTCGGAACCCCCTGAATCCCACCTCTGGTGCCAACCTCCAGATGGAGGCCCAGAGGTCTCCCACAATGACAACAGATGTCCAAACGAAAGAGATCAGCTCTCCTGGAGACTGTGACAGATTTGGAGGGTGGGCAAGACTTCCCAGTCGAATTCCCTCACCTCTTTGAATTCCACCTCCCCTAGATTCTGCCCCCAAATCTCCAGGAATGTCCCAATCCTGTTGGCAACCCAACAGCTCCGGTTTGGGGAAATCCTGGAAATTGGGGGGAGCGGGGGGGGGGCAAGGACATCAGTGGAGTGCAATGCCACAGAGTCCACCCTCCGAAGCATCCGTTTTAAGAACATAAGAACCAGGGGCGAACCTAGGCAAACTGGAGCCCGGGGACCCCCCCCCCCCCCCCCCGGCGAATGGGCGGCCACCCTCCCTCACCATGAACAAACAATTATTTTTTGCACCAGCTCACAAAACACCTCCCACTCCCAGCAAAACATACATGGCTCTCTCCCCACCAACTCTTTTCCTAATTTCCTAATCACAACAACCCTATGAGGTAGGTTGTTAGCCTGAGAAACAACTCCAAGCCAGTGCAAGTGGGTATTAAGCATGTAAACCTCTCACAAACCACCCCCAGCAAAACATTTACCAAACAAATGTCAGCATCATCTCTCACAAAACACCTCCAGTGGAATCCACCCCCAAACAGCATCACTTTCAATGGTGCTTAAACTAGGGAGCTCAGATTCTTCTTTTAAATCCACCTTAAAGGGAGAATCTGGGGTCTCCGGTTAAAACAAAATTGAAAGTGATGCTGTTTGGGGGTGGATTCTCCCCAACCCGAAACAGCATCACTTTTGAGGGTTGGAGATTTAGATGAAACAAATACCAGATTCAGCCAGAATCTGGGCAAATTTGGACAAAAAGTGTCCAATTATGTCCTGCCCAAATATGAACAAATGTGAATGCAAGGTATTTGGGCTTGGGGGGGTATTTTTGGTGTTTTTTCGGCCTGCAGGGAGGGCATTTTTTAAAGCTAACAGCACCATAATTTCAGGGCATCATCCAGAGACTGCCCTGATGATACCACCCAAGTTTGGTGATGTTTGGTTCAGGGGAAGCAAAGTTATGGATGCCCAAATGGAATGCCCCCATCCCCATTGTTTTCAGTGGGAGCTAACAGGAGATGGGGGCTACCCATTTGAGGGACCATAATTTTGGTTCCCTTGAACCTAACTTCACCAAACTTGGGTGGCATCATCATGATAGTTACCAAATGATACCCTGAAATTGTGGTGTCACTATCTTTAAAAATATAGCCCTTACAGGCATCCCAAGAAATTTGGCTAAGATTCTTTGTTTTGCAGTGACTTTGCTCCATTGTAGCCAATGGGGAATTTCTGAGACAGGCTGCACATTTTTGAAGATAGAGGCACCAGACTTTCAAGGTGGCTCCAGGAAGCCCTCCTGGTAATAGCATCCAGGCATAGAGACCTTTGCTTCTGAGGGTTCAATTTTATGGACCCCCAAAAGGCTTATTTTGTTTCCATGCTGCTGCCCATGAAGCCTGCGGGCTGAGTTCTCTCAGAACTCTCTCAACTCCCCCCCGCCCACTCCAGAAGCAAAGCTCACCAAGCTTGGATGCTATTACCCAAGGCCTCTTGGAGCCACCTTGAAAGTCTGGTGCCTCTATCTTAAAAAAATGTGTGGTCAGTGCTTACACACTCAGAAATTCCCCAGAATCTGCCAGGCTCTTCAGCAAGTTCTATGGTGGGAAACATTATTTTTCCCACCATAGACTTCAATGGGGCTTTCTGTTATGCCCAGCTGGCACTGTGGTAGAGGTTTCAACAGGAGGCAATGTGGTAGTGGTCTTGCTCTGGGTGGGGGCACTAAAGTTTGCCTGGGATGGCCGAATGCTGTGGGCATCAGGTTCACCTTCAACTTGGTGCCCACAGCATTTTAGCAAATTTGGTTGGTTCCTTTCAGGAGACTCACACCAGCAGCCCTGCAGGAAATGCCCCCACCCAGAGCAAGACCCCTACCACAGTGCCTCCCATTGAAACCTCTACCACAGAGCCATCTGGAGCATGAAAACAAAATAAGCCTTTTGGGGGCCCATAAAATTGAACCCTCAGAAGCAAAGGTCTCTATGCCTGGATGCTATTACCAGGAGGGCCTCCTGAGCCACCTTGAAAGTCTGGTGCCTCTGTCTTCAAAAATGTGCAGCCTGCCTACACACTCAGAAATTCCCCATTGGCTACAATGGAGCAAAGTCACTGCAAAACAAAGAATCTTGGGCAACTTTCTTGGGGTGCCTGTAAGAGGTGTATTTTTAAAGTTAGTGACACCAAAATTTCAGGGTATCATCTGGTAACTATTCTTATGATGCCACCCAAGTTTGGTGAAGTTAGGTTCAGGGGGGGCAAAGTTATGGTCCCTCAAATGGGTAGCCCCAATCTCCTGTTAGCTCCCATTGAAAACAATGGGGATGGGGGCACCCTCTTTGGGGGTCCATAACTTTGCTTCCCCTGAACCAAACATCACCAAACTTGGGTGGTATCATCAGGACAGTCTCTGGATGGTACCCTGAAAATTTGGTGTTGCTAGCCTTAAAAATGCGCCCCCTGCAGGCCAAAACGTTAAAAACAGTAAAAAAATTAAAAATCACATAAACGACCCTGAAATGGTGGCGCCCCCCCACGTGACCAAATGGGGGGCGCCCGGGGACATAGGGTACCCCCTGTCCCTAGGCAGAAACGCCACTGATAAGAACATAAGAAAGAGCCTGCTGGATCAGACCAGAGTCCATCTAGTCCAGCTCTCTGCTACTCGCAGTGGCCCACCAGGTGCCTTTGGGAGCTCACATCAGTGGTGGGATCCAAAAATTTTAGTAACAGGTTCCCATGGTGGTGGGATTCAAACAGTGCCGTAGCACCAATGGGGCTGGGCGGGGCACGACGGGGGCGTGGCCGGGCATTCCGGGGGCGGGGCATTAATAATTTCTCTGTTACTGTAAAAAACTTACTGTAAAAAAAAAGTTCCTAATTTCCAGCTAGTATCTTTCTGTCCATAATTTAAACTCATTATAGCAAGTCCTATCGTCTACTGCCAACAGAAACAACTACTTCTCCTCTAATTGACTGCCTGTCAAATACTTAATACTTTCAAATACTTAATTTTGTTTCTAGAAATCAAAAGAAGGATACTTTCCTGAAACAAGGAATTTTACCATATTTCTAAAACATGTTTTCAAAACAGCCCAACAGAGAATTATCCCGTTTTCTACCTTCACTAACCAGCCACCTAGGAAACAACAGGACTTTATGATTTTTGGACCTAATGGGATTTCTAACGGAAAAGCAGACCCAATTAGTAACCTCCTCTCGACACACACAAATAATTAGTAACCCACTCTCGGGAACTGGTGAGAACCTGCTGGATCCCACCTCTGGCTCACATGCAGGAGGTGAAAGCAATGGCCTTCTGCCGCTGCTGCTCCTGAGCTCTGCTCAGGTATTTGCAACCTCAGATCAAGGAGGATCAAGATTGGTAGCCATAGATCAAGATTGGTAGCCATTTTCTCTAGGGGAACTTACCTGGAGATAAAGCGTAATCCCAGGAGATCTCCAGTCCCCACCTGGGGGTTGGTAACTCTAAGCCAGTCCCAAGAGCAACAACCCACGGTCATGGTGGAAAAGGACTACTAGTATAAACATGTTCACTCCAGCTAGGGATGCCTGCTTCCAGTTGGGGCCTGGAGATCTCCTGGAATCATAACTATCTCCAGGCTATTGAAATCAGCTCCCTGGAGAAAATGGATGCCTTGGAGGGTGGTCCCTATGGTGTTATACCCCGCGGATGCCCCTCACCTCCACAAGCTCTGCCTTCCCAAGGCTGCATCCCCAGACCTCCAAGAATTTCCCAAGCCAGAATTGGCAACCCTAATCCTAACCTCCTTCCCACAGCCTGCACAAACACGAATGGGCATCCTGATCCAATAAACACAAGCCAGCCTGCCCCTGAGTTTGCATAAATGTCTCTATTTCAAGGCTGGGCTCTATCAAGCGCCATAAAATCACAGCCTAGCGTGCTGCGGAAAGCAGATAAGAAGACAAGGGTGTTATCTAAACTGCAAGCTCGCGATGGCTCCCAGGAGAGAAGCCACAAACCACAAGGGATTTGTATTGTCAAAGAGGCTTTCACGGCCAGAATCACTAGGGTGTTGTGGGTTTTCCGGGCTGTATGACCGTGTTCCAATAGCATTCTCTCCTGACATTTTGCCACAGATGCAGGCGAAACATCAGGAGAGAATGCTACTTGAACACGGCCATACACCTGGACAACCCACAATACACAAGGGATTTCTTTCTCTCTAGGCAGGTTTGTTTGTTCAAGGAGGTTACTGCAGACAAAGTTCTAAAGCCATTCATTCCAGACCTTCCCATGCTCAGTTGGTGTTGTGCTGTTGGATACTATAATCATTTTGTTCCTGGATTTCCCTTCTTCTGAGACAGTGAAATTTCACAGTCACAGCAACTCAGCATCCATCAAGCCAGAATAGCATAGTAGATAGAGTGGCAGAGCATCCTGGGAAACCCGGGTTCGAATGCATGCTTCTACCACAGAAACTCTCTGGGTGATCTTATGCTCGCCTGGCCTTCATCGCAGGGTTGTTGTTGGAGAGAACGGGGGAGGGGAGAACAGTGTTCTAAGCTGCTTTGAGCCTCAAATGGGGAGAATAAATAAATGCGTCCTCGAAATGCATCAACCTGTGGATCCTTCCCTAATCTCCCTTGATTGAAAATTCTTCTGCCATAACTAAGGGCCAAACTGCGACAGAGAAAAACACCTGTTGGAAAACCCCAGCGGCTGCCAATTCGCTGACCTTTGGCCTACCGCTGAAAGATAACCGAAGAGAAACCGTTGTATTCATGTAGTTCCACAAAATACTTGAAAATCCAGTTTAGGCAGAGCTGGAAGTAACTCTTCAATGTACTTGCCAGGTTCATAGCACACCATCCCTTAGTCACACCCGTGTTTGCTTTCTAACTCAGTGTTATCTGGCCAAGGACTTTTGATTCCAGGCTGGGCACCAAACAGTGAGAGCGCTGGGAGTTACTCGGAATGCAATAAAGATACAATTTACACTCCCCTCCTTGGAAGAACTCTATAATTCCCGAAGCCTAAAGAAAGCCCAAAATATTCTGAGAGACCCGTCTCATCCAGCACACTCTCTTTTTGAACGGTTACCATCCGGCAGACGATACAGGTCTATCAAAACTAGGACCAAGAGGCTTAGAGACAGCTTCTGCTCTAGAGCTGTGGCGATGCTGAACTCTGTGGCTTCGTGTTGATGTGTTTGGGGCTGTGTAGGGATGGGTGGAGGAAGGGGAAAGTGAGGATGGGGTAGGAGTCTGAAATTGTGTGCATCGAGGAATGCTGCTGTAAATTTTCGATTTAGAAATCGCGTGCACAATGACAATAAAAATGCTGATGCTTATTTAGAAACCCAAATCAGGTTCTCATCATTTTTATCCATCTCTTCCCCTCTGGAGTTCTGAGAAGAATCCACAGGATCCCCTCCTCCGCATCTGCGACCACCACAACAGCAAGCCAAATTCAGTCCGCGGTCGTTCGAGATGATTTAAGGCATTGGGCATCCTCCCCGGTCTCCGTTGCCAAATCTCCAGGAATGCCCCAACCGGTAGTTGGCGCCTCTAGCTGGGACCCCCTCCCATTCTTTATTGGCCTGTTGTAAATCGGGCTGCCAACTTCTTGGAGGGGAGGCTGGCGATCTCTCAGAATTACGACTGATCTCAAGACTACAGGTATCAGTTCCCTAGGAGAAGATGGCTGTTTTGGAAGATGGACTTTAGGGAATTAGGTACCTCCCCTCCCCAAATGCCAATTTCCCTAAGATCCATCCCCAACTCTCCAGGAACATCCTAACCCAGTGATGGCGAACCTATGGCACGGGTGCCGGAGGTGGCACTCAGAGCCCTTTCTGTGGGCACACGTGCACAGAGTTCATCGTGTGGGGGGCAGAAAATCACCCCCCCACCACCACATATCTAGGCTAGCCTGGGCAGGATCCTTTACCTGGGAGTAAGCTCGGTTGCTGGCAATGGGCCCTGCTTCTGAGTAAACCCTCCTAGGGTCGTGATTCACCCATTTGAAGCGCTGCACGGTTGCTTCATCAAGCTTACTCCCGAGTAACGCACGCCTCGGAGCTAACCATTTTTTCTAAACTGAAACCTCAGTATTCAGGTTAAATTGCCGTGTTGGCACTTTGCAATAAATAAGTGGGTTTTGGGTTGCAATTTGGGCACTCGGTCTTGAAAAGGTTAGCCATCACTGGCCTAACCCCAGTTGGTAAGCCTGTGTCCTTGATTCCCCCCGAGTGATTCCTCTGAAAGTCAAAGAAGCCATTAGTAGAGTAATAGGGCTACTTGTTATGTCACTTTCTCCTGCCTTCCTCCAAGCATGCAAGCTTCCTTCTTTTTATTCTCACAACAACCTCATGAGGTAGGCTGAGAGATTATATGTGGGGCAAAGGCCCTTTCCACACAAACCTTTTAGAACGTTTTTTAGGCAGCAAATGAAATGTTTCCTCCACGGAGTTCCGCATTGCTTCCTCCCCCCACCCCCCCGCCCCTTGTGCATCCTCAAAAGGTTTTATTTCCTGCCTCAAAACGTTTTAAATGAATCCCCTTTTAAAACAATTCTCTAGCCTAGAATGTTATCAAAACAGCTTCACAGGTTGTGCGGTCTCTTTAAAATGTTTTCTACACCTCTCTGCCGTCCCCAAACCTTCTCCTCAGCCTGTTTCTGAGCTCCCTCCATCCCACCTAGCCTGTTTATTTTCAGCACTCTTCTGGTTCTGGTGGGTTTTCCGGACTGTGTGGCCGTGGTCTGGTGGATCTTGTCCTAACGTTTCGCCTGCATCTGTGGCTGGCATCTTCAGAGGTATATCACAGAGGGAAGTCTGTTACACACTGGCAGACTTCCCTCTGTGATACACCTCTGAACAGTGGCGTATCTGCCTAGGGACAAGGGGTACCCCTTGTCTCCGGGCGCCACTCTTCTGGTCACGTGGGGGCGCAAAATCGGCCCCCTCACATGACCAGAAGTCCTGCTGTCTCGTCATTTTCGCGCGCCTCCACCCCATCCGAGGCACTCAAAAATGATGAGGCAGCAGGACTTCCTGCTGCCTCCAAGCACCCTAGACCTTGCCCATGTCCATGTCCATGTCCATGGTGACATGAGTGGGTCGAGGAGTGGGGGGTGGAGCCTGGGGCATCAGGGGCGGAGCTGGGGTGGTGGGCGGCAGAACCTGGGTGCAGCAGAGCCTGGGGGGCGTCCTGGAGACAATTTGTCTCCGGGCACCATTTACCCCTGGTACGCCACTGCCTCTGAAGATGCCAGCCACAGATGCGGCGAAACGTTAGGAACAAGATCCACTAGACCACAGCCACACAGCCCGGAAAACCCAACAGAACCAGTTGAATCCGGCCGGGAAAGCCTTCGACAATACATTCAGCATTCTTGTTTGCGTCGGGGGTGTGTGTGTGCAAAATCTTTGAAGCATTGATAATACAAGCCCCAGAGAATCACAGAAAGAAGCAGGGAAGCATCAGTTCAACCAATAACACTAAAAGGGGGAAAACACCAAACGGCGGCCATTGAATCATTTCGAGGGAGTGAATGCGAACAAACATCACGTGAAAGAGGCGATTGAAAATGTTTTACAAACGTTTGGGGTGATTCGTGCAGAAATGGCCATTGTCATGCAGGGTCTAACGACATGTTACATTATTTACATTATATACTCCTGTCAAACCAGGAGTGTGAACTTGAAATTTTATGTGTTTGGAGTTTCCAGCAATTTGGGGGGTTTTTTTAGAAACTTTATTCCAATTAAATCAAAAGTGACGTTTAAAAAAAACCTATGGAGCCAATTACATTTCTTTACAAGATCCAACCCATCTGCCCAAATAGAAAATAAAAAGTATTCCATATAATAAAGACTGGTTAAGCGGCATGAACGACAGGTGGACACTTACAGAGCTGTGACTCCGGGGATCTCAGCATCTTCTTGGACTCCTGCCAGATGGTCTTGCAATCTTCCTGAAGCTTGTAGAATCGCTCTCGCCTCCAGGAGTTGGACTTGACTTTCAGCAGGTTGCTCCCCCTCAGGAGGAAATTGAGGTCGTTGTCATCTTGTAAACCTAGGCAACGACAACAGGACAAATCAGGACAAATCAGGCAATGTGCTCTCCAGAGTTCTGCCCCCTCCTCTTCCTCTTCTTCACTCCTGGGTCTCTTACCACCTATGGGACCCGCTTTTCCCCCCTTTCGGGAGGGTTTTAATGAGGGCTATTGCGGACATTGTTTGTTACTGATCGCTGCGTTTTAAATTGTTTTAATGTATTTAAGGGTTATTGTATATATGTGATTTATGTTGTTCACCGCCCAGAGCCCTTCGGGGGTAGGGCGGTATACAAAACCCAATAATTAATAATTAATTAATAATTCCATGCAGATCGTCCGGGAATTCAGTAACCCCTTACTAGCTTGGGCAAATGTAAGCAGCTAGCCGAGGATAGAAAGTGAAAATGCTGCATTGTTAATTAAAAGAGGAGTGATTATCTCATTTTGCCAGAACCAGATTTCGAGATAGAAGAAGAGTTTGGATTTGTATCCTCCCTTTCTCTCATGTGAGGAGACTCAAGGGGGCTTACGATCTCCTTTCCCTACCCCCCTCACAGCAAACACCCTTTGAGGTGGGTGGGGCTGAGAGAGCTCAGAAGAACGGTGACTAGCCCAAGGTCACCCAGCTGGCATGTGTTGGAGTGCACAAGCTAATCTGGTTCACCAGATAAGCCTCCACAGCTCAAGTCGCAGAGCAGGGAATCAAACCCGGTTCTCCAGATTAGAGCGCACCTGCTCTTAACCATTACATAAGAACATAAGAACATAAGAACATAAGAACAAGCCAGCTGGATCAGACCAGAGTCCATCTAGTCCAGCTCTCTGCTACTCGCAGTGGCCCACCAGGTGCCTTTGGGGGCTCACCTGCAGGAGGTGAAAGCAATGGCCTTCTGCAGCTGTTGCTCCTGAGCACCTGGTCTGTTAAGGCATTTGCAATCTCAGATCAAAGAGGATCAAGATTGGTAGCCATAGATCGACTTCTCCTCCATAAATCTGTCCAAGCCCCTTTTAAAGCTATCCAGGTTAGTGGCCATCACCACCTCCTGTGGCAGCATATTCCAAACATCAATCACACGTTGCGTGAAGAAGTGTTTCCTTTTATTAGTCCTAATTCTTCCCCCCAGCATTTTCAATGCATGCCCCCTGGTTCTAGTATTGTGAGAAAGAGAGAAAAATGTCTCTCTGCCAATGTTTTCTACCCCATGCATAATTTTATAGACTTCAATCATATCCCCCCCTCACACGTCTCCTCTCCAAACTAAAGAGTCCCAAACGCTGCAGCCTCTCCTCATAAGGAAGGTGCTCCAGTCCCTCATGGTACAAAGACCTGCCCTCATTTTATGTTATGTTGCCAAAGGCGTGGCTTTCAAGCTTTGGGAAGAAACAAATGCAACCCAACACAGACACGTTATTTGAGCATTCTCTTTGCAGTTCTGAGTACCAGCGCTCTAAAAAGGCATTGTTGGCATTTCCCGGCTTTGCGCAAGTCTGTCTTTGTCACAGCAATTGCTTAGAGCCGAGTTCTTTCTTCCTTATTTTTTTCTCATGCCATTCACCCAGTAAATTGAGCAACGTGAGATGCAGGGACAGGCATTCCGTCTGAACAGAAACATATAGATTCAAGTCCAGCAGCATCTTTTTGGAATATGAGATTTCCAAAGCCAAAGTTCCCTTTATCAGATACCTAGAAAACTTTTGTTGACAATTCTCTCTGGTAAGAGCTATCTTTGCATTACAAGCAGAGTCCGCGGAGACAAAACTCAGAGAAGCTTAGCCGTGGGTGTCTGTGCTGGCATTTCGGAGCCAATTCATGGTTTCTAACTAATAAGGGGAATCTTTATCAGTGAACTCCATTCTGGATAGAAAAGTGAAAGAGAGGTTCTTTATTCTAATCTAACTAGCTGGATGGTGAGGGATGCTGTCTATCTCCATGCATGGTGAAAGATGGAAGAATGGTGGAGCAGAAGCAGGAAGGAAGGAAATTCTCTGAGAGTAGCAATCTCAGGAGCGTAATGCCCATTGGGCAAGATGGGCAGCTGCCCAGGGCACCACCTTGTGGGGGACATCAAAATGCAGGGTTCGTTTTTGGGTATTTTAGTGGTTTTCCATTTTTGGCCTGCAGGGGGCGCAGTTTTTAGGCACCAAAATTTCAGCGTATCATCAGGAGACTGTCATGCTACCTCCCAAGTTTGGTGAGGTTAGGGTTAGGTTGTGGTGGAGTGGCTGCCCATGGGGGGGGGGGCATCCAACTCAGGTTTTGCCCAGGGCTACAGTTTGCCTCATTACGCCCCTGAGCAATCTACACATCAAAGGGCTGGTGTCAGAGGGGTAGAGAGAAGGTACCTGGCGTCTTGACCCCCTCTAGCCACCTGACTCACTGATAAGTCTTCCTCTGTCATTGAGGCAGAATGGCCGTTTCCGCACGGCCTCCTTCCGCCCCCACACCGCCAAGAGTGCACGGCGTGAGCGGAATTGCTCGCTTCCGCTTTATGCAAGCATGCGAACGGGCGAAGCAGAGGCCGGCAGGCGGCAGGCGGCTCCGCACGGAGCCGCCTCTGCACCCTCCCCCGCCCCACTCACGGTGTCCTCCTCATCGCCTGCGGGGCGTCACAGCCCCGCCCACGCTGCCCTCTGACCCCTGGAGGTCAGAGGACAGTGTATGGGCGGGGCTGCGAATCCGCGCAGCTACCGCAGGAGGACACACCGTGAGTGTGGCGGAGATCGGGAGACAGCCGTTTCTTCCGAGGCGGCGCTGTTCGCGACCGCATGCCGCATTGAAGACGCTTCCTTCAACAACATCAACCCTTTAAAGTTGGTTGTTGTTTAGATGGCTTCGCCGCCCTGGGGAGGAGGGAAGAAGAAGTCAGGTGCGCCCAAGCTGCTGCGTTGCAGCAGCGGCGCCCTGTAAACGGCGGCCTGGGGACGCCTTTGAAAAGCGCCTCAGGCGCGCGTCATAAATGGGCCGTCTCTTGAGCTGAAAGCGGCCAATGTGAAGTCCTTCACTTCTAACAGCTGTGACTTTCAAAAGTTCATACTGAAAATATTGTTGGGGTCTAAAGTGCTATTAGACTCAAATCCAGGTGTTCTTCGGCAGACGAACATGGGTACCCTTTGAAACATAATCATGGTGTGATTTAAGGAAAAGGGAAAAAAACATCAAAGCCAACCCCAAAATGCAAGGAACACCTTTGTTAAGGTAAGGGGAAAGCCATAAGACAGAATCACATATAGCAGAACATGGTGCTCAGATGCAACTTGGAATTAAGTAATAAGATATACCATATTAAAGAATTTGAGCATGGGGCAAGGGAATCTGGGTTTTTTTCCAAGTGTCTGTTACAACTTAATCATAAAAGGGTTAATGGTTTGTATGTAAACAAATAGCTGAAGTCACTGTTTATGACCTGATCCACTGATTAGCTATTAGTCAGTCAGATAGCCATTGCTTACATGTTAGTAAACACATACATCAGAAGTTTTACAGTTGACCTGGTTTCTTTGTTTGAGTAGGCAATAACATGTGAGACAGCAGATAGGTAGCAAGGTGTAACCAAACATACAATAATGTGGATGTGAAACAGGAAAGGATTTCTTCTTTTATCTCCATGTAACCCTCCCTTATAGTTAGTAAACTTACACATAAAAAGCAACTGAGAATCTGTCTCTTCTGTTCTCCTCTGCTAATAAATACATATATCCTCCAAAGGTTAGCCTCTTAAGTTATAACTTTAAGCCATTCGTGTATTTCTAAGCTGAGTTTACATTAAAGTCAAGAGTGTAACTCTGGTTGGGATAACATGCAGAAGCCCTAGGAAAATGTTGTGATCATGAACCTATTGGGCTTGGCAGGTCAAAAATTCAGAAAATGCCTAACTTGACTCTCCAGGCGTGTCAACCCCCTCCCCTCTCAAACAAAAGAGAAACAATTCTTTACATATTTATTTTAAAAAACACAGTCCAGTCACACTATGGTGCTGTGTATTATATAAAACAGGGGTAGGGAACCTGCGGCTCAAGAGCCGCATGCGGCTCTTCTGCCCTTGCACTGTGGCTCCACGAGCCGAGCCACCAGCCCCATCCTTGCCCGCCCTGCAGGCAGCAGGGCGGGCGCACCAACTGCCCATGGTCAGCTGGGCCGTTCCGCGGGCTTCCCCTCTCACCCGCCCCATTGGAGCGGGGCGGGTGCTTTCCCGGCAGCTGGCGAGGCCGAGCCGCCGGCTTCATCAGAATGAGCGGAGTAAAAGGTTAAAACCCCCCTATATATATAGTGTTATCTTTATTTTAAATGTCAAAAATTATTTGCAGCTCCAAGTGTTTTCTTTTCCCGTGGAAAACGGGTCCAAATGGCTCTTTGAGTGTTAAAGGTTCCCTACCCCTGATATAAAACAATAAAAATGCATCCAACATTACAATAAAAACACCATCATAATGGCCAACCATATATAAAAGTAATAAATAATAATGATAACAACAAGAACAACATTTTAAATCACCTAAAACATACTTAAAAGCAATCAAACAATACTTGGGATATTCTTTTCTGACCTAGTTTGTCAATGTAACCATATTTTGAGAATGGCAAAATGCAGAGGCTATCGAAAACCACATCTTGAAATGATGGAACCAGAATGGTACTAGAGAGTAAAAGATGTGTTACAACCTTGCTTCCCAAATAGTCTTTTTTAAAAAATGTAGTTAAGTGGCTTTATATCACCGAGTCACACAAAAAAGAATTCACAGAAGTACAAGGTACATCTTCCATAAGGACTCCCAGTTTTATCTGCACCAAGTATTAACTCTAAAAGTAATTTTTTTTACCACTTGCTCTTTAACCATCTAAGTAAAATTGGATCTTCAGAGCTACTACTGATAAAAGGCACACTTTTCTTTACTGGTTCCTATTTTAACAATCCCTAGCCTTTCTGAATATTCTTGCCTATACAATTTGGTGAGTTTATCTGGCACTTTATTTCTGGGGAAATTTGTTGTTGAATCCTTCCAGCCCGTGCTTAGTTTAGGCCCTCCCTGTTTAAACTTCGGAATCTAAAGTTAGAAGTATCCCCAGAGGTCATCCAGTCCAACCCTTGGCTCACACTGCATACATGGTTCCGTTTACTTTAGAGAAAGTCAGGGGGCATTACCATCTCACTCTCTCTGCCCCTGGGATAACAGGCCACGCATGATTATTTCTGAGAAACACGTTGACCGCTGACTAATTCTCTGGTGCTACATGAAGAATGATCCTCGTTATAGACAATTAAATGAGACCGGGCCCTAAATATGTATGCCAAAGGTACAAATCCTGTCCTCATACAAGTGACACATTGATGGAGGAAGATGATCTTCTCATGGGACTTTTCTTATGCCCTCCAACCACTCACCGTTGACCACTTTTGCCCTGTCCAGCAGATCACATAAATTAATTTCCAGCTTTGTTATTATACAGACCAGCAAATTCCCCAGCTATTCTCTGCCTTGTGAGAACCCAGGTGGTCCAATTAGTCCCAGGAAGGAATTGGTTTAATTGGCTTTTATGTTCTCTGGGAATATTTTGGGGTTCTCTGTCCCAGTAATGTCTGGAGGACCAAAATCTGCTTTTCACACAGAATTGTCTAAACTGATCAAAGTTTCCACACGTCCACATCAAAGAGACTTATCATCTGTAGGGGTGCGTTAGCGAACCCAGTAGACCCTCAGAAAGTGCACAGGAATGCCTGCGCCATCTGTCCCCTCCTGGGCTCACACGTACGCACATCACGAGATCTCCCAGACACCCAGGTCACAAGATACCTGAATGTGGATTCGACCCAGACAGGAACGTTTCTCCCTGCACGTACGCAGCCCTCCGCTGAGTCATGAATTGCGCAACTTTCTCCCGCTCTCCCGCCTTCCCCAAACCCTTAATAAAGGTGCCAGGGACCCCAGCTTTGGCAGATTGGTCAGACTAGCCAGATTGGCCAGATCTGCCAGACTTGCCACTGGCCTCTCTCCACCAGCTTCCTGATATCGCTGCGTCTCGTCTCATTCATTGCGTCGCCGTTAACGACTTCAATCATCAGATCTCAGAAGCTAAGCAGGGTGAGCACTTGGATGGGAGACTACAAGTCCAGGGTTGCTGTGCAGAGGTCGGCAAGAGAAACCACCTCTGTCCATCTTTTGCCTTGAACTGGGTGGCCCAGGCTAGCTCGATCTCATCAGACCTCAGAAGCTAAGCAGGGTTGGGCCCTGGCTGTCACCTGGATGGGACATCACCAATGAAGTCCAGGGCAGCTACTCAGAAGCAGGTAATGGCAAACCATGTCTGAAAGTCTCTTGCTTGAAAGCCCCACGGGGCCACTTTGGCTACAAGCTGACAGCACTTTGTACCACTAAATAACCAGGGGTGGGATCCAAACATTTTAGTAACAGGTTCCCATGGTGGTGGCATTCAAACTGTGGCGTAGCGCCCATGGGGATGGGCGGGGCACGACGGGGGCGTGGCTGGGCATTCCAGGGGCGGGGCATTCCGGGGCGGGGCTGTGGCAAGGATGCAGCCGCTGCGCCGGTCCTTGGGCGGGAAACAAATGCACGCAGGCGCAGGCAGCCACGCACACCGATGCACCTCCTGCTAGACTGCTTCAAGTTCTGCGCGCTACTGCTGAGAGGAAGGGTGTAACTAAGGCCAAAATCACGAGGCAAAATCACCGATTAGTAACCCCCTCTCGGCACACACAAATCATGAGTAACCTACTCTGGGGAACCTGTGAGAACCTGCTGGATCCCACCTCTGTAAATAACATTTTAATAATATATTATTCTGTTATTTTTAGTGTGCTTCAATGACATGGCCGGGGTATTCTGAACTGTGGGAAATAAAATTAATACAACAAATGGGGAAAGGAGAAGGGGGGGAGGAGGGAGGGAGGGAGGGACGGAGCCTGTCACCTGGTCAGGGACCACCCACCCTGGGAGAGAGGAAAGGGGGAGGGAGGGAGTTTGTCCTCTGGTTGTGTCCCACCCACACTGGTGGGGGAGGGGGAATTACAGTATATCCAAGAAGTCATTTAGATCTAGCAGGAGGAAGAGCAGGAGTTTGGATTTATACCTCACCTTTCTCTCCTCTGAGGTGGCTTGCAAGCTCCTTTCCCTTCCTCTCCCCACAACAAGCACCTTGTTTACAGAAAGATTACAGAAATTGTGAGGCAGGTGGGGCTGAGAGATTTCTGAAGAACTGTGACTAGCCCAAAGTCACCCAGCAGGCTTTGTGTGTAGGAGTGGGGAAACACATCTGGTTCACCAGATAAGCCTCTGTCACTCAGGTAGAGGAGTGGGGAATCAAACCCCGTTCTCCAGATTAGAATCCACCTGCTCTTAACCACTATGCTGGCTCTGTCCTCCTCCCAAAACATTTCCTGCCTCTCAGAAATCGGATGAAACGCAATTTAATTTGGCCAGGTCGGTCTTCTCTGTTTTCATACTCTATAATTGCATACACATACAGAAACCAATTCCAGGAAATCCATACAAGAAACCAGCTCTGTGTCTCTCTGGTAGAACTGAGTGGAATTCGTTTTTATCCAGAACACCCTTTTACTCAGATTTTCATGATACACAGCAATGAGGCAATTATTTCGCATGCATTTCCACGTGGCCACTTCATGAGTATGACTCACAAAGGTATCGTTCCTGGGGAGCTATTCAAAAGGAATCCAGCCAGGCTGCCATAGGCAGGTGTAAGATCATGCCAAGATCCTCAAGCATCACTTGTGTCGTCATGTGAAAAGCTGTCATCTCGGGAATGACGTCATGAAGACTAGACGTCTTGTGTCTTGTGTCTTGTGATTTAACACATTCCAAGCCAGGCAGTTTTAACACTTAACTTGAACTTAACACTTCAAACTGGCATGACAAAATAGTTGAAAAGATTACAGAAATTGGCATATCCATGGTTGAAATATCAATGTTATCTTATCTAGAGACCAGGTGATTAACAGACCAGGTGATCGGGAGCAACAGCTGCAGAAGGCCATTGCGTTCACATCCTACATGTGAGCTCCCAAAGGCACCTGGTGGGCCACTGCAAGTAGCAGAGAGCTGGACTAGATGGACTTTGGTCTGATCCAGCTGGCTTGTTCTTATGTTCTTAGAGGCAAAAAAAACTGTTAAAAGAAAAATTCCTTGAATGGGATTATCAAAGATCTTTAATACCGTGTTTCCCCGAATATAAGACAGTGTCTTATATTAATTTTTGCTCCCAAAGATGTGCTATGTCTTACTTTCAGGGGATGTCTTATATTTCTGTATTCTGTTCGTCAGGCATGCTTCCAAACAAAAACTTTGCTACGTCTTACTTTCGGGGGATGCCTTATATTTCGCACTTCAGCAAAACCTCTACTATGTCTTATTTTCCGGGGATGTCTTATATTCGGGGAAACAAATTCGGGGAAACAAATTGAAACAAATTCAATTTGCTCACCTCTAAATCAATCACGAGTTGAAGCAAAGGGTTGCATGTCTCATTATTTACTCTATATGATTAATTTTAGATTAAGACGTGCAGTCTCTTTAGCAAGATTCAATATTTTGCCATCTGCCTTACTCGAGGGTCGATTCCAAAAAATACCAAAGACCGAAAGATTATGCCCTTGCAACGGCATACAAGTAGAAACACTAGAGCATATCATGTTTCACTGTCCAAATAGGGAATACTTGAGGTATAAGTATCGGCCATTGTTTACATCTTTTAATGTAGATATGACAGATGATCAAAGGATAAAGTATTTCCTGGATGGATCAAATCAGGATTTTTCTGAATTAGTTGCCAAGTTTCTGTTGGATATAATTGGTACATCTGCTAAGGGAGATTTTTTATATTAAATGAGGGTTATTTGAGCTGTAACTCTGTTATTCTGGTTGTAAAATGTTTCTGGTTACAAAATGTTTTACTGTATGATGCCAATAAAGGCTTTGTGTGTGTGTGATACAGACAACCGCATGGCTACTGAAGACACCGTGAAAGTGTCGTACTTAGAGACAGAACTCATATGAACGGAGCCGGGGATTCAAATTCTATCCGCCCGCATCGGTGTGCAAAAAATTATAAATGTATATGGTTCTAATTTGATTTTTTTTCCACAGCAGGACTAAATTTAGAAAACGTGACCATAGATTTTTAGAGAACAAGAGATCTGAAGGAGAGTGCTCTTTCCTGACCAATCACCATCGAAGACAAACCCCCAGAAAAGGAATTTAAGAAGCCCCTCATGGGCCGTTTCCCCACTTTAAAAAATGACTTCGTTTTCATCTGGCGTGGACCTTTTCAACGCGGGGTCCCCGGCTTCCCCACTGCCCCGTGCTCTGTGTCCCCCGGCTTCCCCACTGCCCCGTGCTCTGTGTCCCCCGGCTTCCCCACTGCCCCGTGCTCTGTGTCCCCCGGCTTCCCCACTGCCCCGTGCTCTGTGTCCCCCGGCTTCCCCACTGCCCCGTGCTCTGTGTCCCCCGGCTTCCCCACTGCCCCGTGCTCTGTGTCCCCCGGCTTCCCCACTGCCCCGTGCTCTGTGTCCCCCGGCTTCCCCACTGCCCCGTGCTCTGTGTTCCCCGGCTTCCCCACTGCCCCGTACTCTGCACGGGGTCATCAAAAGGCACTGTTTTCAGCAGCGCCAGAAATGATGTGCGCTGAGGGGGCTCGAGAGCGGCAGAGTCGGGGCGGCTGCATTGTCGCTGCCCCTGTAGTGGGGAGTGCCGCTGGACCCCACACTACTTGGCAAGAGTAGCACGCAGCAAACGGTGAGTGGGGGAAGGCCCATGGTTCAAAATGGTTCTTCCTGGGTGGGTAAAGTGGGTCTGGGAAACAGCACTCCTAGTTCATAGAATCATAGAGTTGAAGAGACCCCCAAGGGCCATCAAGTCCAACCCCCTGCCATGCAGGAATACACAATCAAAGCTCTCCTGTCAGATGGCCATCCAGCCTCTCTTTAAAAACCTCCAAAGGAGGAGACTCCACCACACTCTGAGGTCATGCATTCCACTGCCAAACAGCCCTTACTGTCAGGAAGTTCTTCCTTATGTTTAGGTGGGATCTCTTTTCCTGCACCTTGAACCCATTACTCCTGGTCCTGGCCTCTGGAGCAGAAGAAAACACCCTTGCTCCCTCACCAACATGACATCCCTTCAAATATCTAACATGGCTATTATGTCACCTCTTAACCTTCACCAAACTTCATGGAGGCGTACGTGTTGGATTCCCCTGCTAAAGCCCCTGCCTTGGTTGCCTCCTCCTTATTAGATAGTAGTAACAATTCAGGTACCCCTATAGTAGATGCCCAGATGCGTCACTGCAAATGTGGTACTGACCAAATTGATTCTATGGATCATTTTCTTTTGAATTACCCTAAATTTGAGAGTGGGGTTGATTTTACCTTTGCTTGAACAGGACTCTATCACTTTAGAAGCTAAGTCTTCTTGGATACCCAGAGAGGAAAATAAACTAGCAACTTTGCGTGTGGCTAAATTTTTGGTGGCCGTAGTAAAATCCTGTGACCCAGGTTGCAAATCACAGGCTTCCGTGTTTATGATTTTTTGATGCAGAGACTAATGAAGAAGAAGAGGAAACTATTGAAACTTTTGAACTATTTTCAAAGATTGCAGGAATGGGTGGAGGGGGGGTATGCAAAGGAAACCTTCCTTCTGTTATGAAAGGAGACAACAGGAAGGATTGTAAATGCAGAATAAATGTACAG